>NC_091390.1:4455165-4475165 GCF_038502225.1 Cherax quadricarinatus
AACGTTTCGCCACACAGTGGCTTCATCAGTCCAATACAAAGTAGAAATGGGTAAGGAGAGGAGGAGATTGAGGTAATCAGTCCCTCAACCTGGAATCGAATTTGAAGACAGAACTATATACAGAAGATGAGGCAGTCCCTCAGCCTTGGAGTTGGTGAAGAGCACCGTAGTCTTGAAGACTCAGGAGCACAGAAAAGATTGGTGCTTATATACTGTAGTCGTGAAGACACTGTAGCCCAGGCAAGAAGGATGGTGCTTATATACTGCAGTCGTGAAGACACTGGAGCCCAGGCAAGAAGGATGGTGCTTATATACTGTAGTCGTGAAGACACTGGAGCCCAGGCAAGAAGGATGGTGCTTATATACTGTAGTCGTGAAGACACTGGAGCCCAGGCAAGAAGGATGGTGCTTATATACTGTAGTCGTGAAGACACTGTAGCCCAGGCAAGAAGGATGGTGCTTATATACTGTAGTCGTGAAGACACTGGAGCCCAGGCAAGAAGGATGGTGCTTATATACTGTAGTCGTGAAGACACTGTAGCCCAGGCAAGAAGGATGGTGCTTATATACTGCAGTCGTGAAGACACTGGAGCCCAGGCAAGAAGGATGGTGCTTATATACTGTAGTCGTGAAGACACTGGAGCCCAGGCAAGAAGGATGGTGCTTATATACTGTAGTCGTGAAGACACTGTAGCCCAGGCAAGAAGGATGGTGCTTATATACTGTAGTCGTGAAGACACTGGAGCCCAGGCAAGAAGGATGGTGCTTATATACTGTAGTCGTGAAGACACTGGAGCCCAGGCAAGAAGGATGGTGCTTTTATACTGTAGTCGTGAAGACACTGCAGCCCAGGCAAGAAGGATGATGCTTATATACTGTAGTCGTGAAGACACTGGAGCCCAGGCAAGAAGGATGGTGCTTATATACTGTAGTCGTGAAGACACTGGAGACCAGGCAAGAAGGATGGTGCTTATATACTGTAGTCGTGAAGACACTGCAGCCCAGGCAAGAAGGATGATGCTTATATACTGTAGTCGTGAAGACACTGGAGCCCAGGCAAGAAGGATGGTGCTTATATACTGTAGTCGTGAAGACACTGTAGCCCAGGCAAGAAGGATGGTGCTTATATACTGTAGTCGTGAAGACACTGGAGACCAGGCAAGAAGGATGGTGCTTATATACTGTAGTCGTGAAGACACTGCAGCCCAGGCAAGAAGGATGATGCTTATATACTGTAGTCGTGAAGACACTGGAGCCCAGGCAAGAAGGATGGTGCTTATATACTGTAGTCGTGAAGACACTGGAGCCCAGGCAAGAAGGATGGTGCTTATATACTGTAGTCGTGAAGACACTGGAGCCCAGGCAAGAAGGATGGTGCTTATATACTGTAGTCGTGAAGACACTGGAGCCCAGGCAAGAAGGATGGTGCTTATATACTGTAGTCGTGAAGACACTGGAGACCAGGCAAGAAGGATGGTGCTTATATACTGTAGTCGTGAAGACACTGCAGCCCAGGCAAGAAGGATGATGCTTATATACTGTAGTCGTGAAGACACTGGAGCCCAGGCAAGAAGGATGGTGCTTATATACTGTAGTCGTGAAGACACTGTAGCCCAGGCAAGAAGGATGATGCTTATATACTGTAGTCGTGAAGACACTGGAGCCCAGGCAAGAAGGATGGTGCTTATATACTGTAGTCGTGAAGACACTGGAGCCCAGGCAAGAAGGATGGTGCTTATATACTGTAGTCGTGAAGACACTGGAGCCCAGGCAAGAAGGATGGTGCTTATATACTTGCCTCAGGTGGAAAGGGACGGGCAGCAGACGACGACATTGTCACTGGTAGGTGGGATTACCCAGTGGAAGTAGGTCATACCCGAGGGACAGGTATGACCTACCAGTGACAATGTCTTCCTCTGCTACCCGTCCCTTTCCACCTGAGGCCAGTATATAAGCACCATCCTTCTTGCCTGGGCTCCAGTGTCTTCACGACTACAGTATATAAGCACCATCCTTCTTGCCCGGGCTCCAGTGTCTTCACGACTACAGTATATAAGCACCGTCCTTCTTGCCTGGGCTCCAGTGTCTTCACGACTACAGTGCACTCGACATCTACTCCAAGACTGAGGGACTGATTACCCCATCTTTTGTAAATTGTTCTACTGTCTACATTACAGATACCCATGTGTTGCACATGTGTCTAATTTTATCTGGTCGGTATTGTCTACCATTAATGTGCATGTAACTGGGTGTTAGTGGATTGGTGTGGGTCGCATCCTGGGTGTTAGTGGACTGGTGTGGGTCGCATCCTGGGTGTTAGTGAACTGGTGTGAGTCGCATCCTGGGTGTTAGTGGACTGGTGTGGGTCGCATCCTGGGTGTTAGTGGACTGGTGTGGGTCACATCCTGGGTGTTAGTGGACTGGAGTGGGTCGCATCCTGGGTGTTAGTGGACTGGTGTGGGTCGCATCCTGGGTGTTAGTGGACTGGTGTGGGTCGCATCCTGGATGTTAGTGGGCTGGTGTGGGTCGCATCCTGGATGTTAGTGGGCTGGTGTGGGTCGCATCCTGGGTGTTAGTGGACTGGTGTGGGTCGCATCCTGGATGTTAGTGGACTGGTGTGGGTCGCATCCTGGGTGTTAGTGGACTGGTGTGAGTCGCACCCTGGGTGTTAGTAGACTGGTGTGGGTCGCATCCTGGGTGTTAGTGTACTGGTGTGGGTCGCATCCTGGGTGTTAGTGGACTGGTGTGGGTCGCATCCTGGGTGTTAGTGGACTGGTGTGGGTCGCATCCTGGGTGTTAGTGGACTGGTGTGGGTCGCATCCTGGGTGTTAGTGGACTGGTGTGGGTCGCATCCTGGGTGTTAGTGGACTGGTGTGGGTCGCATCCTGGGTGTTAGTGGACTGGTGTGGGTCGCATCCTGGGTGTTAGTGGACTGGTGTGGGTCGCATCCTGGGTGTTAGTGGACTGGTGTGGGTCGCACCCTGGGTGTTAGTGGATTGGTGTGGGTCGCACCCTGGGTGTTAGTGGATTGGTGTGGGTCGCACCCTGGATGTTAGTGGACTGGTGTGGGTCGCATCCTGGGTGTTAGTGGACTGGTGTGGGTCACATCCTGGGTGTTAGTGGACTGGTGTGGGTCACATCCTGGGTGTTAGTGGACTGATGTGGGTCACATCCTGGGTGTTAGTGGACTGGTGTGGGTCACATCCTGGGTGTTAGTGGACTGGTGTGGGTCGCATCCTGGGTGTTAGTGGACTGGTGTGGGTCACATCCTGGGTGTTAGTGGACTGGAGTGGGTCGCATCCTGGGTGTTAGTGGACTGGTGTGGGTCGCATCCTGGGTGTTAGTGGACTGGTGTGGGTCACATCCTGGGTGTTAGTGGACTGGTGTGGGTCGCATCCTGGGTGTTAGTGGACTGGTGTGGGTCGCATCCTGGGTGTTAGTGGACTGGTGTGGGTCGCATCCTGGGTGTTAGTGGACTGGTATGGGTCGCATCCTGGGTGTTAGTGGACTGGTGTGGGTCGCATCCTGGGTGTTAGTGGACTGGTGTGGGTCACATCCTGGGTGTTAGTGGACTGGAGTGGGTCGCATCCTGGGTGTTAGTGGACTGGTGTGGGTCGCATCCTGGGTGTTAGTGGACTGGTGTGGGTCGCACCCTGGGTGTTAGTGGACTGGTGTGGGTCGCACCCTGGGTGTTAGTGGACTGGTGTGGGTCGCACCCTAGGTGTTAGTAGACTGGTGTGGGTCGCACCCTAGGTGTTAGTGGACTGGTGTGGGTCGCATCCTGGATGTTAGTGGACTGGTGTGGGTCGCATCCTGGGTGTTAGTGGACTGGTGTGGGTCGCATCCTGGGTGTTAGTGGACTGGTGTGGGTCGCATCCTGGGTGTTAGTGGACTGGTGTGGGTCGCATCCTGGGTGTTAGTGGACTGGTGTGGGTCGCACCCTGGATGTTAGTGGACTGGTGTGGGTCGCACCCTGGATGTTAGTGGACTGGTGTGGGTCGCATCCTGGATGTTAGTGGACTGGTGTGGGTCGCATCCTGGGAACAAAATTAACTTAATTTTTCTAAAATGCTCTACCTGACAAGCAACTTTCTATACAATATGACACTGATATCAACTGTGTTCAGTATAAGTTGCTGAAATGTTGTCAAAATCTTCCAGAATTATATATTTTTTAAGTATCCCTAACTCTGATTTAGGATATTACATGACTAAGAATGTTATCCTGGAAGTATACCTGGAGTCTACCTGGAGGGTATTCCTTGCATCAACGCTCCCGCGACCTGGTCTATGACCAGGCCGCCTGGTGGATCAGGGCTTGATCAGCCAGGATGTTACTTCTGGCCGCACGTAATCCACCGTACGAACCACAGCCCGGCTGATCAGGTACTGACTTTAGGTATCTGTCCAGCTCCTTCTTGAAGGCATCCGGGAGTCATGAAGACAACCAGGGGTCTTGAAGGCATCCAGGAGTCATGAAGACAACCAGGGGTCTTGAAGACAACCAGGGGTCTTGAAGGCAACCAGGGGTCTTGAAGGCAACCAGGGGTCTTGAAGGGAACCAGGGGTCTTGAAGGCAACCAGGGGTCTTGAAGGCAACCAGGGGTCTTGAAGGCAACCAGGGGTCTTGAAGACAACCAGGGGTCTTGAAGACAACCAGGGGTCTTGAAGACAACCAGGGGTCTTGAAGACAACCAGGGGTCCTGAAGGCAACCAGGGGTCTTGAAGGCAACCAGGGGTCTTGAAGGCAACCACGGGTCCTGAAGGCAACCAGGGGTCTTGAAGGCAACCAGAGGTTTTGAAGACAACCAGAGGTTTTGAAGACAACCAGGGGTCTTGAAGACAACCAGGGGTCTTGAAGGCAACCAGAGGTTTTGAAGACAACCAGAGGTTTTGAAGACAACCAGGGGTCTTGAAGGCATCCAGGGGTCATGAAGACAACCAGGGGTCTTGAAGACAATCAAGGGTCTTGAAGACAACCAGGGGTCTTGAAGACAACCAGGGGTCTTGAAGACAACCAGGGGTCTTGAAGACAACCAGGGTCTTGAAGACAACCAGGGGTCTTGAAGACAACCAGGGGTCTTGAAGACAACCAGAGGCCTATTGGTAATTCCCCTTATGGCTGGTGGGAGGCTGTTAAACAGTAAATCTTTACATTTTCACCAACTAAGTTTTATCTGGTTATTTCTGTTGAGTCACAGCTCCTGGGCTATCAACCTCAATACCCTGAAATGTGGATGAATACAGTTTTTAACCTTTCCAGGTATGTATTCATGGACTCTTCCAATTACTTTTTCAATTTCTTAATTATGTTCTTAGATATATCCCCCAAAGATCTTGGAGTATGTGTCCAATTAGGTCTCTAAGTATATCTAGTGAGTGTGTCTTCAAGTGCCTCCTGAAGAATTCTCCTGGAGGAGGCAAGCACTGGAAGTAATTCCACTTGGATATTCAAGAGGCCACGGTGCAGGAGGAAGAGGCTTGTCACCTCAGAAGCACATCCCCTTTACCTCCTCTCCCTCTTCCTCTCTCTCCCCTCTCCCTTCCCCCCGAATATTCCCCTCCCCCCCTCTTCCCCTCACACCTCATCTAAATAATGAGACTCTTCAATAATCCTAAAGATCCTCATTTACTCCAACGTTCCTGAATTTTACCCATGAATTCATCTGGGAAATTCAAGTCCCGCCACAATTTTAATAAAAATTGCGTTTTGCAGATCTGCAAAAAAAAAAGTATTAATCTGAACAACATTTGCAGAGAAGTTCAGTGGAACCTCAAATATCGAACTTAATCCGTTCCAGGAGTTAGTTCGAAATTCGAAAAGTCTGAAAAGTGAAGCAATATTTCCCATAAGAAATAATGGAAATACAATTAATCCGTTCCAGAAACCTAAAAATATTCACAAAAAAAAAAAAAACATTATAGAAATTAATTATAGTTTTACATACTATAAAAATAGTGTTCAATTATGTATTAATAAATTTAAATAAACATATTAAATAACATTTTACTTACCTTTATTGAAGGTTAGTGATGGCACCTGGAAGATAGGTGATGGCATCTGGAAGATAGGTGATGGCATCTGGAAGATAGGTGATGGCATCTGGAAGATAGGTGATGGCATCTGGAAGATAGGTGATGGCACCTGGAAGATAGGTGATGGCACCTGGAAGATAGGTGATGGCATCTGGAAGATAGGTGATGGCATCTGGAAGATAGGTGATGGCATCTGGAAGATAGGTGATGGCATCCGGAAGATAGGTGATGGCATCTGGAAGATAGGTGATGGCATCTGGAAGATAGGTGATGGCATCTGGAAGATAGGTGATGGCATCTGGAAGATAGGTGATGGCATCTGGAAGATTAGTGATGGCAGTGGAGGGAGCTGTTAGGTCTTTAAACTAGGAATAGTTAGTGGTATGGGTTGGGGCGGGAAAACTGTGAAGTCGCAGGGTAGTAATATGAGTACTAGGAGAACTAGTAATAGGCAAAATGAGGAGGATATTGGAAAGCCAGTGGCACTAATTGACAGGGACAGTAATAGGTTTAGTGGAATAACAGAAAGGAGCAGAAAGGGTAAAGAGATAGGAGGGTCATTAAATATTTATTACACAAATAGCCGCAGTGCTAGGAATAAGATGGACGAGTTGAGACTAGTTGCTAGTGCAGGTAACATAGATGTATTTGCCATTACTGAGACGTGGTTTAATTCAAAAAGTCGGGACATGCCTGCAGAATGTCACATTCAGGGTTTTAAATTGTTCCAAGTAGATAGAAGTATCGGGAAGGGGGGTGGGGTGGCATTGTATGTCCGAGATCACTTGAACTGTTGCATAAAAACGGGTATTAAGTCTGAAGTAACACATACAGAGTCTGTTTGGATAGAATTTTCAGAGGGGCATGAAAAATTAATTTTAGGTGTGATATACCGTCCCCCAAATTTAGATAGGGACCAGGGGATACTACTATGGGAGGAAATTGTTAGGGCCACAAGGCACGATAATGTAGTAATTCTAGGAGACTTTAACTTTAGTCATATTGATTGGAATTTCTTGACTGGGAATTTAGAATCATACGATTTCTTAGAAGTAGTTCAGGATTGTTTTTTGAAGCAGTTTGTGACAGAACCTACAAGGGGTAATAACCTGCTTGACTTAGTTCTGGCAAACAATGAATCCCTTGTTAATAATTTAGAAGTTTCAGAGGAACTGGGTGCTAGCGACCACAAATCAATTACATTTAGAATTGAATGGAAGTATGATAGTAGGGATAACTCAGTAACAGTCCCAGATTTTCGCTTAGCAGATTACGATGGGCTTAGAGAACACTTATCATCTGTTGACTGGGGTAACGAAGAGAGCTATCAATATGACAGTTTTCTGAACACAATACATG
The DNA here is from genome assembly GCF_038502225.1 of Cherax quadricarinatus. Taxonomy (NCBI): domain Eukaryota; kingdom Metazoa; phylum Arthropoda; class Malacostraca; order Decapoda; family Parastacidae; genus Cherax; species Cherax quadricarinatus. The sequence continues at coordinate 4,462,561 of NC_091390.1, forward strand.
CTGCTCAAAGAACGTTTATCCCTTATAAGGAAATTAGATCAAATAGAAATGACCCAAAATGGATGAATAATAGGCTGAAATATCTACTAGGGCATAAGAAAGGAATTTATAGACGTATCAAAAGAGGCGAGGGTCATCTTATGAATCAGTATATTGACATTAAGAGGGACATTAAAAAGGGGATAAGAAAAGCTAAAAGGGACTATGAAATTAAAGTTGCTAGGGATTCTAAAACTAACCCAAAAAGTTTTTTCCAGGTCTATAGAACAAAAGTCAGAGATAAGATAGGTCCCCTTAAAAATAACTATGGGCATCTTACTGACAAAGAGAATGAAATGTGCTCGATTTTAAATAATTATTTTCTCTCGGTTTTTACACAGGAAGACACTAATAATATTCCGGTAATTAATTTTTATAGTGGATCAGAAGAAGATAAATTATGTAACATCACAGTCACTAGTGAAATGGTTGTGAAGCAGATAGACCGACTGAAGCAAAATAAGTCACCGGGTCCTGATGAGGTTTTTTCAAGGGTTCTTAAGGAATGCAAAATGGAAGTCTGTGAACCATTAACTAATATTTTTAATTTATCTCTTCAAACAGGTGTAGTGTCTGATATGTGGAAGATGGCTAATGTAATTCCTATTTTTAAAACAGGGGACAAGTCGTTACCGTCAAATTACCGCCCAATAAGCCTGACCTCAATTGTAGGCAAGTTGCTAGAGTCAATTATAGCTCAGATTATAAGAAGCCATCTCGATAAGCATAGCTTTATTAATGATACTCAGCATGGATTCACAAGAGGCCGGTCTTGTCTAACTAATTTATTAACTTTCTTCAGTAAAGCTTTTGAGGCTGTTGACCACGATAAAGAATTTGATATTGTTTACTTAGATTTTAGTAAGGCATTTGATAGAGTTCCGCACCAAAGACTGTTGAAGAAAGTAGCAGCTCATGGCATTGGGGGAAGGGTGCTCTCGTGGATCGAATCATGGCTCACAGACAGGAAGCAGAGAGTGTCCATAAATGGGGTTAAATCCGAGTGGGGATCAGTAACAAGTGGGGTTCCACAGGGATCAGTCTTGGGCCCGTTGTTGTTTATAATATATATCAATGATCTTGATGAAGGAATTACTAGTGATATGAGCAAATTCGCCGATGACACGAAGATAGGTAGGATAATTGATTCAAATGTAGATGTTAGGGAACTTCAGGAGGATTTAGATAAACTCTACTCTTGGTCAGAAAAGTGGCAGATGCAGTTCAATGTAGATAAATGCAAGGTTCTGAATCTCGGGAGTGTCCATAACCCTAGCACTTATAAGTTAAATAATGTAGAACTTAGCCATACAGATTGCGAAAAGGACTTGGGGGTTATGGTAAGCAGCAACCTTAAACTAAGACAGCAATGCCTAAGCGTACGTAATAAGGCAAATAGATTTCTGGGATTTATATCAAGAAGTGTAAGCAACAGAAGTCCAGAGGTCATACTGCAGCTTTATACATCATTAGTAAGGCCTCACCTAGATTATGCAGCTCAATTCTGGTCTCCATATTACAGAATGGACATAAATTCGTTAGAAAACATTCAGCGTAGGATGACTAAGTTAATACATAGCATTAGAAATCTTCCTTATGAAGAAAGATTGAAGACTCTTAAGTTACATTCACTTGTTAGACGAAGAATGAGGGGAGACCTGATCGAAGTGTATAAGTGGAAGATAGGTATTAATAAAGGGGATATTAACAAGGTCTTGAGGATATCTCTCCAAGAGAGAACCCGCAGTAATGGATTTAAATTAGATAAGTTTAGATTTAGAAAGGACATAGGAAAGTATTGGTTTGGAAATAGGGTAGTTGATGAGTGGAACAGTCTACCTAGTTGGGTTATTGAGGCTGGGACTTTGGGTAGTTTCAAATTTAGGTTGGATAAGTACATGAGTGGGAGGGGTTGGATTTGAGAGGGACTTGCACATCGGAGCTTGTTTCTTTGGTGGCATTGAAAATTGGGTTGGTCAAATGTTGTTAGTGGGATGAATTGTAAAGGACCTGCCTAGTATGGGCCAACAGGCCTGCTGCAGTGTTCCTCCTTTCTTATGTTCTTATGTTATCTGGAAGATAGGTGATGGCATCTGGAAGATTAGTGATGGCATCTGGAAGATAGGTGATGGCATCTGGAAGATAGATGATGGCATCTGGAAGATAGGTGATGGCATCTGGAAGATAGGTGATGGCATCTGGAAGATAGGTGATGGCATCTGGAAGATAGGTGATGGCATCTGGAAGATAGATGATGGCATCTGGAAGATATGTGATGGCATCTGGAAGATAGGTGATGGCATCTGGAAGATAGATGATGGCATCTGGAAGATAGGTGATGGCATCTGGAAGATAGATGATGGCATCTGGAAGATAGGTGATGGCATCTGGAAGATAGGTGATGGCATCTGGAAGATAGGTGATGGCATCTGGAAGATAGGTGATGGCATCTGGAAGATAGGTGATGGCATCTGGAAGATAGATGATGGCATCTGGAAGATAGGTGATGGCATCTGAAAGATAGGTGATGGCATCTGCAAGATAGTTGATGGCATCTGAAAGATAGGTGATGGCATCTGAAAGATAGGTGATGGCATCTGAAAGATAGGTGATGGCATCTGAAAGATAGGTGATGGCATCTGAAAGATAGGTGATGGCATCTGAAAGATAGGTGATGGCATCTGAAAGATAGGTGATGGCATCTGAAAGATAGTGAGAAGGAGAGAGGGAGTTGGGGTTAGTGTTTGGAAGGAGAATCCCCCTCGATGAGGACTTCAGGTAAAGCCCTCTCTGGGGATACTTCCCTTCTCTGTCTTTTAATGCCACTAGGACCAGCTTGAGAGTCACTGGACCCCTGTCTCACAAAATAACTGTCCACAGTCTTCTGTTTCTGGCACCTCTAAGATTTCTCTAAAATGGGACATGATTCTGTCACTGAACTTGTTGCAAAGATGGCTTGTTTCAGCTAGCTCAGGGTGGTACTTCTCTACAAACATTTGGACATCATTCCACTTCTGTATTATTTCCTTCTTCACATCTATGGTGTTCCTCACTTTATTTACCACAGGGGTACTACTAGCAAGTTTCATTGCTCCCAATGTTGCTTATTTCACAGTCCCACAAGCACTAAACACAATGAAATAATCGTAAAATGTTTGAATGAGAGCGCAGGTTAGTGTTCAATCAAGCGTCAACAAAACCAGACTGGCTCATGGCGCCTGCGTGGAGACACAGACAGAGCAGGCTGCCGGACAGGTCCGTTACCCGGCAGTTCGAAAATAGGGGCGAGTTCGATAATAGGGACAAAGTTGGTTCGAAAAAAGGGTTCTATTTTCGAAGAGTTCGATAAGTGATAAGTTCGAAATTTGAGGTTTCACTGTACAGTGGTGCCTCGAATTTCCAACAGCTCACAACTTGAACAAATATGTAAGTATTTTTGTAAGTGTTTTTGGAAGTGTATTTTTGGAGGTCTGAAATGGACTAATCTAATTTACATTATTTCTTATGGTAACAAATTCGTTCAGTAACAGCTCTCAAACAGCCGTCTGGAACGAATTATGGCTGAAATTCGAGGTACCACTATAAAGACCGAAAATGTCAGGTTTTCTGACATCTCTGGTGCTATATGTACCTAGCAAACCTCTCTAAACAAAGCTTGATAAATGAGACGTTAATCCAACAACCGGGTGTCCCATAGTACAGTTGCTGGCGCACTCGACTCGCACTTTGAGGTCTAGGGATCGATCCCCGGTACTGGTGAAAACTAGGTTGTGTTTACACAACACACTTGCTGTCCCGGTTCACCTGTGAGTAAAAATAAGTACCCGAGTGTTAGCTTACTGGCGTGGGTTGCATCCTGGAGGACAAAACTGACCTAATTTGCAGGAAATGCTCAGCATAACAAGTGACTTTCTATGCAGTAGTATGTCACTGATGTCAGCTATGGTCTGTATATCTTGTACATGTACTTGTATACCTTGTACATTTGTATACCTTGTACATGCTTGTATACCTTGTACATGTACTTGTATACCTTGTACATGTACTTGTATAACTTGTACATGTACTTGTATACCTTGTACATGTACTTGTATACCTTGTACATGTACTTGTATACCTTGTACATGTACTTGTATACCTTGTACATTTGTATACCTTGTACATGCTTGTATACCTTGTACATGTACTTGTATACCTTGTACATGTACTTGTATACCTTGTACATGTACTTGTATACCTTGCACATGTACTTGTATACCTTGTACATGTACTTGCATACCTTGTACATGTACTTGCATACCTTGTACATGTACTTGTATACCTTGTACATGTACTTGTATACCTTCTACATGTACTTGTATACCTTCTACATGTACTTGTATACCTTCTACATGTACTTGTATACCTTCTACATGTACTTGTATACCTTCTACATGTACTTGTATACCTTGTACATGTACTTGTATACCTTGTACATGTACTTGTATACCTTGTGCATGTGCCTGTATACCTTGTGCATGTACTTGTATACCTTGTACATGTACTTGTATACCTTGTACATGTACTTGTATACCTTGTACATGTACTTGTATACCTTGTACATGTGCCTGTATACCTTGTGCATGTACTTGTATACCTTGTACATGTGCCTGTATACCTTGTGCATGTACTTGTATACCTTGTACATGTGCCTGTATACCTTGTACATGTGCCTGTATACCTTGTGCATGTACTTGTATACCTTGTACATGTACTTGTATACCTTGTACATGTACTTGTATACCTTGTACATGTACTTGTAGAAATAAAGATAATAAATTATTATTATTATTATTATTATTATTATTATTATTATTATCACCATAGAAATATATAGCCAACAAGTGACTTCAGTTTAAAAGGAATTTGGAGTAGTGAGTCCCTCAGACTGGAGTCTGAGGGACTCAGAATTTTATCAGCCTGAGGGCGATATGTAGTCTGTAATTAGAGTCTACCAAAGTTTCGATCTAAACCAGCTTTATCGAGTTGAATGCTCAAATAAGAGCGAAATGTAGCCTGTAAACTTGAGTTTGCTCTGTGCATAAGTTTAACACAGGTACAAATGTAATTTTAAGTTGAACAAAGTGGCACAATACCGTGACTGGAACAATACATGAATAACCCGGACATAGGAGAGACAAGCTTACGACAACGTTTCGGTCCTATTTCGACCAATTACAACTCTCGGTGTGACTCGTTTCAAGACAGACCGAAACATCGTCGTAATCTCCTGCCTCCTGTCTCCTGGTTATCTGTAAAACACTGAACGAAACAGTGCCCCACTGAGAGAAACATCGCCCCAGTAAACCCAGATTCTCACACTCCATAATTATTTACAATAAATAATCCAATTAAATAGTCAATAAGGCAAAAAAAAAAAGAATTTTAAAGGAATTGGATCTTACAAACTGGGACGAACGAAGACAAGATCCCGTCGCTTCCCCACGAAAACGTTTTAGAATCCCTTAGTTTCCTGCCTACGAGGAATCCAATCCTTCACCTGTTACTGAATACGCTCAGATGCTCTTGACAAACGAGATCGGATCCTGTGTGTGTGTGTGTGTGTGTGTGTGTGTGTGTGTGTGTGTGATATATATATATATATATATATATATATATATATATATATAATATATATATATATATATAATATATATATATATATATAATATATATATATATATATATAATATATATATATATATATAATATATATATATATATATATATAATATATATATATATATATAATATATATATATATATATATATATATATATATATATATATATATATATATATATAAAACGTAAGAAAACGTAAGAATCAAGCTGAATCAGCAAAGAAAACGGAAGACGTGCCAAGAGAGAAAACGGAATACAAACAGAAAACGGGAAAAAGAGCGGTATAGAAAACTGGAAAATTAACTGAAGGGGGAACTATAGAAACAAAAACCATAGAAAACGGAGGATAGGGGTGACTAATATATACTGAAATCTGTCTCAAAAAATCTCAAAAGAAGGAGCAATTTCAGAGACAACAGAGTATTCTCTTAAAGTCTTTATTATACCTAAAATAAAGACTTGGAGAGTAGTAAAGCCAGTCCTGTCTCTCAGATGGTTAGCTGGTTTAAATTCTATCTACTACACGAGGGTCATTAATTTAATAACATTAATGATTTTATTATTAATAAAATATTTTATTATTAATTATTAGTTAGTGTCTCACATTAAAACCTTTGAGAAAGAAGGGTATCCCACAGCCATTCTAGTTATGCCTTTTTGAGGGATACCTGACAGTCTTTACTCCTTGGCAATATTTCTTTATCCTGGGTTCTTGACCACAGGATAACTCATCCTGTTACGTTCGATTAATAGGCCCTGATACTATGGGGATAAAAGGCTTGTGTTTCGGGTGGGTTAGGATAACAGCTCAGAGAGAGAGAGAGAGAGAGAGAGAGAGAGAGAGAGAGAGAGAGAGAGAGAGAGAGAGAGAGAGAGAGAGAGAGACAGACAATTAGGTAACATCTCTTAGCTTGTAAGTAAAGTTAGGAACCTTAACCTAGCCTTGCAGAGCCCTAAGGGAGGGAGAGAGAGAGAGAGAGAGAGAGAGAGAGAGAGAGAGAGAGAGAGAGAGAGAGAGAGAGAGAGAGAGAGAGAGAGAGAGAGAGTGCTCCACTTTCTTGGTTTGCCTGCCCCCCATCTCATCTGCGACTGCTTGACAGAGTAGAGAACAGAGCAAGACGTCTCATCTCTCGCCTGGACCCATCCTGGATAGATCTGTCATTTCAGCAGAGCCTTCAACATAGGAGGGATGTGGGTGGCCTTACTGTTATGTACAAGGCCAATATTGTCAAAATACCACACTTGGATCCACTTCGAGGACAGCGTGAAACAAGCTTTTATGCCACAAGACGGGCAGCCAGCAGCAACTTCACTCTGGCTGTACCCTTCTCCAGAACATCACTCCATCTGAGATCATATATACCCAGGATGACTCGAGTATGGAACACATTCGTACAGCATAATGATGTCAACGAGATAAAGTCAGTTGATCAAATGAAAATGCTGGCCCACAGATGGCTCCAACTTCATCCTGTTCCCTACTTGTATGTCTCATAACAATAAAAATGCTTTCAAATGAGCTGATGTAGGTAACAGCTCTTAGCTTGTCAATAAAGTTAGGAATCCTTAACCTGTAAATAACTTGTCAATAAAGCTAGGGATCCTTAACCTGTAAATAGCCTGTCAATAAAGCTAGGGATCCTTAACTTGTAAATAGCTTGTCAATAAAGCTAGGGATCCTTAACCTGTAAATAGCTTGTCAATAAAGCTAGGGATCCTTAAGCTGTAAATAACTTGTCAATAAAGCTAGGGATCCTTAACCTAACCTTGTCAAACCCTGTGTAAAAATGGAGAGAGAGAGAGAGAGAGAGAGAGAGAGAGAGAGAGAGAGAGAGACAGACAGACAGACAGAGAGGCTTAATAAAGCCAGAGGAAGTGCAAGCAGAGAAAATGTTGAGAAATATGATAGGAGGGTGGAGACTTGTTGATAACCTGACTATTTTTGGTGCTGGAGAGAGAGGGGAGAAGAGGGGAGGAGAGAGGAGGGGAGGGGAGAGGAAGGGATGGAAGGAGAAAGGTGTGGGGGAGGGAAAAAGAGAGGAGGAAAGGGGAAAGAGGAAGGAGGGAGTGGGGACAGTGGGTGACAGGTGAAAACACAGAACAGGAGAGAGAAGAGGGGAGAAGAAACAAGACAGAAAAGCGAAGAAGACAAAGGACGAAAGGAGATAGGTGGTGGAGGGAAAAAAAGAAGAGAGAGAGAGAGTTGATCGAAGGAGAATGGGAAGAGAGGTAATGAGACAGAAGAGAGAAGGGGAGGAGAGAGGTAATGAGACAGAAGAGAGAATGGGAGAAGAGCGGAGAAGGAATGAGATAAAAGGTGGAGCGAGAGAGAGAGGTGAGAAGAGTGGCAAGGTCGAGAGAGTAGAGTTGAATAGGAAGGTCAAGTAGTGGATGGAGGACCAAGAACAACAGAAGTGTCTGTGGTAGGAACCGAGGAGGGAGAAGAGGAGAAGTGAAGAGGAGGGTGAAGAGGAGAGGGTAAGGAGAGGGTGAAGAGGAGAGGTGAAGAGGAGGGTGAAGAGGAGGGTGAAGAGGAGAGGGGAAGGAGATGGTGAAGAGGAGAGGGGAAGGAGATGGTGAAGAGGAGAGGGGAAGGAGAGGGTGAAGGAGAGGGGAAGAAGTGAAGAGGCGGGGGAGAAGAACAGAGGTAGTAAAGAACAGAAGTAGTGAAGAACAGTAGTAGTAAAGAACAGTAGTAGTAAAGAACAAAGGTATTAAAGAACAAAGGTATTAAAGAACAAAGGTATTAAAGAACAAAGGTAGTGAAGAACAAAGGTAGTGAAGAACAAAGGTAGTGAAGAACAAAGGTAGTGAAGAACAAAGGTAGTGAAGAACAAAGGTAGTGAAGAACAAAGGTAGTGAAGAACAGAGGTAGTGAAGAACAAAGGTAGTGAAGAACAAAGGTAGTGAAGAACAAAGGTAGTGAAGAACAAAGGTAGTGAAGAACAAAGGTAGTGAAGAACAGAGGTAGTGAAGAACAGAGGTAGTGAAGAACAGAGGTAGTGAAGAACAAAGGTAGTGAAGAACAAAGGTAGTGAAGAACAAAGGTAGTGAAGAACAAAGGTAGTGAAGAACAGAGGTAGTGAAGAACAGAGGTAGTGAAGAACAAAGGTAGTGAAGAACAGAGGTAGTGAAGAACAGAGGTAGTGAAGAACAAAGGTAGTGAAGAACAAAGGTAGCGAAGAACAAAGGTAGTGAAGAACAAAGGTAGTGAACAAAGGTAGTAAAGAACAAAGGTAGTGAAGAACAAAGGTAGTGAAGAACAAAGGTAGTGAAAAACAGAGATGAATATATAAGAATAAGATTAAAGGTAATGAAGAGAAAAAAGGGTTAAGAAAAGAGGTGATGAAGAGAAGAAATTTGAAGGAGAGAATGAGAAGAGGTAAAGGAGCCAGGTGCCAGACCTGGTGCCAGACCTGACCAGACCTGGTGCCAGACCTGGTGCCAGACCTGGTGCCAAACCTGGTGCTAGACCTGGTGCCAGACCTGACCAGACCTGGTGCCAGACCTGGTGCCAGACCTGGTGCTAGACCTGGTGCCAGACCTGGTGCCAGACCTGGTGCCAGACCTGGTGCCAGACCTGTTGCTAGACCTGGTGCCAGACCTGACCAGACCTGGTGCCAGACCTGGTGCCAGACCTGGTGCCAGACCTGACCAGACCTGGTGCCAGACCTGGTGCCAGACCTGGTGCCAGACCTGGTGCCAGACCTGGTGCGAGACCTGGTGCGAGACCTGGTGCCAGACCTGACCAGACCTGGTGCCAGACCTGGTGCCAGACCTGACCAGACCTGGTGCCAGACCTGGTGCCAGACCTGGTGCCAGACCTGGTGCCAGACCTGACCAGACCTGGTGCCAGACCTGGTACCAGACCTGGTGCCAGACCTGGTGCCAGACCTGGTGCCAGACCTGACCAGACCTGGTGCCAGACCTGGTGCCAGACCTGGTGCCAGACCTGGTGCTAGACCTGGTGCCAGACCTGGTGCCAGACCTGGTGCCAGACCTGGTGCCAGACCTGACCAGACCTGGTGCCAGACCTGGTGCCAGACCTGGTGCCAGACCTGACCAGACCTGGTGCCAGACCTGGTGCCAGACCTGGTGCCAAACCTGGTGCTAGACCTGACCAGACCTGGTGCCAGACCTGGTGCCAGACCTGACCAGACCTGGTGCCAGACCTGGTGCCAGACCTGGTGCCAGACCTGGTGCCAGACCTGGTGCTAGGCCTGGTGCCAGACCTGGTGCCAGACCTGGTGCCAGACCTGACCAGACCTGGTGCCAGACCTGGTGCCAGACCTGACCAGACCTGGTGCCACACCTGGTGCTACACCTGGTGCTACACCTGGTGCCACACCTGACCAGACCTGGTGCCAGACCTGGTGCCAGACCTGGTGCTAGACCTGGTGCCAGACCTGGTGCCAGACCTGGTGCTAGACCTGGTGCCAGACCTGACCAGACCTGGTGCCAGACCTGGTGCCAGACCTGGTGCCAGACCTGACCAGACCTGGTGCCAGACCTGGTGCCAGACCTGGTGCCAAACCTGGTGCTAGACCTGACCAGACCTGGTGCCAGACCTGGTGCCAGACCTGACCAGACCTGGTGCGAGACCTGGTGCCAGACCTGGTGCCAGGCCTGGTGCCAGACCTGGTGCCAGACCTGGTGCCAGACCTGGTGCCAGACCTGACCAGACCTGGTGCCAGACCTGGTGCCAGACCTGACCAGACCTGGTGCCACACCTGGTGCTACACCTGGTGCTACACCTGGTGCCACACCTGACCAGACCTGGTGCCAGACCTGGTGCCAGACCTGGTGCCAGACCTGACCAGACCTGGTGCCAGACCTGACCAGACCTGGTGCCAGATCTGACCAGACCTGGTGCCAGACCTGACCAGACCTGGTGCCAGACCTGACCAGACCTGGTGCCAGACCTGATCAGACCTGGTCAACCAGAGAAGAGATAAATAGGAGAAGACATTAAAGAAGTGAAGAAAGAATAGAAGATTATGTGAGAAGAAGAGGTTAAGATGAGAAAGAGAAGGGTTAGAAGAGGCGAATAAGACGGGAAGAAGAGAAGTGAGGGGAAATGAGCTATGTCAAAAAAAGATAAGTGAAAAGATAAAGAAAACAGATAAGAGAACATTAGAAACATGGAAGACAAGACTGGACTTCGAGAAAGCCACTGACAGCATGCCCATGCACTCCGTCCCAGACCCTGACTCGTAGAACTCTGCGTTCATCAGGAAAGGCAAGAAACCCCTATCACGTGCCTTAAATATTCTATGCAGAGGGAGCACAGACACAGCGGTCATCTCACAGTCACTTAAAACAACGGATATAGTCCCACTCCATATAGATCGATAGCTATAACGTCCCATATTATATGGAACGGCAGTGTCTTCTCTGGGTGTGTTGAAGATGTTTAATGCCCGTCGTCTGCAGTCTCTGATGAAGTGACGAGGATAGTGGAGTTTAGAAAATACTTGTTCAATTATCGTACATTCTTCTTCAAGAAACTCATTGCTGCAGATTCTGAGTGCACGCAGGAAGAAGCCTATAATTACACCACGTTTAGTTTTGGTATCGTGGTGAGAGTAGAAGTGGAGAAGATCGTTTTGGTTGGTGGGTTTTCGATAGACTTTAAAACGAAGTTCGTGGTCAGCTTTGTAGAGCAGAACATCAAGGAAAGGAAGAGTGTTGTCGACTTCTTCAAGTGTGAACTGGATTGAAGGCTCGACCTGGTTGAGCTTGTCTTGGAGAGCTTGAACGTTGAAGCGTTTAGGAGTTATGAGGAGAATGTCGTTATGGCTCCGTTATGTTGACGACATTCTCCTCATAACCCCTAAACGCTTCAACGTTCAAGCTCTCCAAGACAAGCTCAACCAGGTCGAGCCTTCAATCCAGTTCACACTTGAAGAAGAAGTCGACAACACTCTTCCTTTCCTTGATGTTCTGCTCTGCAAAGCTGACCACGAACTTCGTTTTAAAGTCTATGGAAAACCCACCAACCAAAACGATCTTCTCCACTTCTACTCTCACCACGATACCAAAACTAAACGTGGTGTAATTATAGGCTTCTTCCTGCGTGCACTCAGAATCTGCAGCAATGAGTTTCTTGAAGAAGAATGTACGATAATTGAACATGTATTTTCTAAACTCCACTATCCTCGTCACTTCATCAGAGACTGCAGACGGCGGGCATTAAACATCTTCAACACACCCAGAGAAGACACTACCGAGAAGAGATACATAGTCCTCCCCACCAACTCCATTGCCAAACACGTTTCCAACATCTTTTCCAATACCTCATTCCAAGTATCTACCTCCACAACCACGACCATCAAGGACATTACCAGTGATAGACAGGACAAGCTTCCACCCTCTGCAAGGGTATACATTGAACATTAAAATGGTATAAAATACCGACAGGTTGTTAGGTAAGACACATATGCAACAGTTAGGTATCTTTATTATGAAACGTTTCGCCTACACAGTAGGCTTCTTCAGTCAAGTACAGAAAAGTTGATAGAAGCAGAAGATACTTGAAGACGATGTAATCAGTCCATCACCCTTAAAGTTTTGAGGTGGTCAGTCCCTCAGTCTGGAGAAGAGCATTGTTCCATAGTATGAAACAATATGGAGATGAAGTGACAGAATGGAGCTTTTTATAGCGCCAAGAGGTGAGACGTAGGCCACTAGGAGAGGTAAGAACTCAGATGTTGAAAGGTCAGGTCCCTCTCAAATCCAGCCGCTCTCACTAGTGGAAGTTGTCGAAGTTGATTGCAGGTCTGTACCAAGATACCCTTGTATTGCAGTGTCTGACAGATTGAACATTAAAATGGTATAAAATACTGAAGAAGCCTACTGTGTAGGCGAAACGTTTCATAATAAAGATACCTAACTGTTGCATAT
>NC_091390.1:4477665-4502665 GCF_038502225.1 Cherax quadricarinatus
GCTTTATCAAGCCATTACAAACAGTACATGGACACAGAGGGTATATAAAGGCTCAGAGTGAGGTGTAATACTAGTGAGGTACCATTTAGATGTTCACTAGTGGTAGTAGTATTATTATAATAAAAAAGAAGCGCTAAGCCACAAGGGGTATACAGCGCTGCAGGGTAGGGAAGGAAGCGAGGGTATTGGGCGGCAGAAGGAAGGAGGGATGATCAGTAGGTTACAGAAAACAGCGGGGCAGGGGATAGTGCGGGGGTAGAGGGTAGCAAGAGATTGAAGTAGAAAGGGCTGAAGGTATCAGAATTTGTAAAGTCAGTCAGTTGTTGTCAAAAAATCAATGAGAGAGTCCGGATGAAAGGTGGGTCCATCAGCGAGAAGGGAAGGTAAAGAGAGAGTAGCGGAGCGAAGACGACGACAGAGGTAAATTCTGCGTGCTCGTTGGTAAAGTGGGCAGTCCAACAGAATGTGGCTGACTGATAATGGAACTTGGCAGTTCTCACAGAGAGGAGCAGGGCGCCTCTCCATGAGATATCCATGAGTAAGACGAGTATGGCCAATGCGAAGACGGGAGTAGTCTCCCAACCTCGACACTGGTGATAAGAAGACGGCCAGTAACCTATACTTGGTTTAATAGATTGAAGTTTGTTGCCGAGCATAGTAGACCAACGGTGTTGCCAACGGGTGTGAAGGTGGGAAGATATTGCAGCAAAATAGTCCGTAAATGGAATACCTCTATATGAAACTGGTAGGTCATGTACTGCTGACCGCGCAGCAGTGTCTGCCTGTTCATTGCCCTGTACGTCAACATGACCAGGGACCCAACAAAAAACAATATCTTTATGCTTGGTAAAGATGCGGCATAGCCAAAGTGGGATACGGAGGACTAAGGGGTGAGGTGTATCAAATTTCTGTATAGCCTGTAAAGCACTAAGGGAGTCTGAGACAACCACAAATGATGACACAGGCATAGATGCAATATGGATAAGTGCTGCAAGGATGGCATACAATTCAGCAGTAAAAATACTAGCCGAAGATAGTAAATGCCCTCGTACGACACTGTCCGGAAACACTGCTGCGAATCCTACGCTGTCAGAAGACTTAGAGCCATCTGTGTACACAGCAATGGCATGAGAATGAGAGTGAAAGTGGTCAAGAAAAAGAGAGCGGGAAGCGACCGTAGACAGTTGTGCTTTCGAGCAAGGGAGAGAGAAAGAACAGACTCGAACAGCTGGAACTTCCCAGGGGGGTAGGGAAAAGTGAGATGCTACATGAGCATAGAAAGGTGGTAATTGAAGAGAAGACAAGAGCGAATGAAGGCAAAGAGAGAAGGGATGGAGTAAACAGGGGCGGTGAACAAATAAAGAATGTCTACTAATATCAGTGACCATTACACTGCTGTGTAATGCAGCGAAGTACGAACAAATAGCTGATGGTACGGAATATCAGTGCGTAGAAGAAGGGCACTTTCATTAAAGGTCCCATCAGGAAAAAGATCTGAAGAATACAATAAATTATAGCCTGAGATGGGAGAGATAACAGCAGAGTGTAATTTTGGTTCCTGTAAGCAAACACCAACAGGGGAAAACTGGGAGAGTAACATCTGAAGCTCATCCCGATTACCCCTGAGGCCGCATATATTTCACTGTAAATAGGCCATGATTGGCAATGATAAAGATACCTGAAATCCGCAGGTAAGGGTTCCTACGGACTAGAGGGGTTAGAAAAGTCCACATGCGGAGGCAGTGGAAAACGTTCAAGCAGTGAAGGAACGGTGCGCTGTGAAGAAAGGAGTTGTGCAGATGGAGCAGAGGAGAGAGAAGGAGCGGAGGGTGGATCAGTGTCCATTGATGGTTTGGTCTCTGCAATATATTCAGAGATTGCTTCAAGTGTTTCGGAATTCAGAGACGTCGTATGGGAGACAATATTGGAAATGGTAGGGGGAGGATGAGTAAAGATTGGAACTGTATTGGACTCTACCAAGGTAAGGGGGGCGAAAGGGTGGAGGGAACTGGAGAAGCGTGGAAAGGGACAGAAGAGGCAGAAACCTGGGAGGTGGCAGAAGAGGAAGAAACTTGGGAGGGAACAGGGGAGGAAGGTACAGTACGAGGAGGAGGGTGAACCTCTACACTTGTAACAGAGCCAGTGAGAGGGGGAGAACCAGGTACAGAGACAGGGAAGGTAAAATGAGAAGGTGGAAGATGGGTAGGAGGTGTTAACGGACCTTTTTTTTGACTTTGGAGAAGTAGAGGGACGACTGGGAGGAGGTGTCATACGAGATCTCGTCGCTACTGAGGCTTGTGAGAGAGAACACGAAGAAGCGAGATCAGACTGAGGCGTTGAAGTTGGGACGTCTAAGCCGAGGACAGCAAAAGAATTAGCTACAGGAGTGACTATGGGAGAGGTAACCGCAGAGGTGGGTGCAGAAGATGGGATACCAGAAGTGGGGGGACGTTTTGAAACACGGGAATAAGAAACACGAGGTAGTCTCCCTTGAAGGCGGAGATGAGAAACTGCCATGGCATAAGGGAGACCTTCTGCCTCTTTGAGGTAACGGATTTCCCGCTCGTTTAAGTAGACTTGACAACGGCGAGAGTACGAAGGGTGAGCCTCATGACAATTAAGGCAAGAGGGAGGTCGATTGCAAGACGTATTAGAATGATCATCGGCACCACAGACTGGGCATTCGGCGATAAATCTGCAATATTTCGCTGGATGGCCAAATCGCCAGCAATTTCTACACAGTTGCAGTGTAGGGATCACCTTTCGAACTTGTAACCGATGTCCTGCTACATAAACTGAGGATGGGAGTTCATGGCTGTCAAAAGTTAAACGAGCCACATTGTTAGGGTATCGTCTCTGCCCGCGGGCAGGAAGAACATAAGTGTCTACCTTGAGGACTGGGAGATCTTGGAGTTCCAGCTGTTCAAGAATGTCATTGCCACATGTCTGGAAATTTTGTTGAACTATGGTATGGGGTAGAATGACAGTACCACTACAAGAATTGAGGGAATGATGCTTTTCAATAGTGACAGGAACAGTATCGATATGGGAAAGACGAGAAAGATCACGAGCCTGGGTAGCATTCTGTACAGTAATAATGCGCATACCACTCTTAAGAGCATGAAAAGAAATATCTTTACCAACATGGCGTAGGAGTGCCTTGCCAATACTGTGGTCGGAAAGATAGGCAGTAGAGGAAGTCGGTTGTAAAGTGAAGAATTTAGTCCATTGTGCAGTCTGAAACTGAGCGTGGAAAGGTAGTGAAGGACATGTCGATCTTTTCTGAGAAGAACGAGAAGGTGGAAAAGTATCATCAGCAGGTAATTGTCGTTGGCGTTTAGGCGTGGGACCAGAGTTGGTCCGACGTGGAACGGGTCGGCGATTCGAAAATTGCCGCACCGTATAGGGAGAGGCCGGAAGCATAGTCAGAAGAGAGCGAAGGTCAGATAAATCGAAGGAGTCAGTCGAGGCCTCAGTACCTGAAGCGGGTGAGGAAACAGCACTGGCAAGAGGTACAGAGGCATGAGGAGTGTCCGAAGAGTGGTCCAAAGACGAGGCGGGGTCAGAACGGGGTGTGGTATCAAGAAGGGGCCCGGGGGCAGCAGGTTCATGGACTAGGGCTGCCATGGTTAGGTTACTTCTTTCTTTTTGTTTTTAAGAAAAAAAAGAAAGAAAATAAAAATAAAAAAAGAATAAGAAAAGGGGGGACCGGGGAGGGATAGTTCCTAGGAGGAATGAAAGGGCCAGAAATCTCCCTCCGCGCCCAAGAGGACCTCAGCTCCGTAAGTAGCGCAGATGCAGCATGGAACCCGTGCCATACCCTACCCATCATGCCAGTAAACCGGCAATCCGGGATAACAACCTCACATCTGCCGAGCTACCTCGGTGGACAAAAGAGAGGGCGGCCGGATATCCACCACAAAGCATACCTCCTTCGGCCACCACCCCTGGAATCCGAAAGGTGGCTTCCAGAGATACACCCGTCGCCTGAGAGACACCCAAAGCCACCCTCCGGGATACCGGAGAGGGATCGGGACATCCCCAGGCAATCCAGATTCCACGGCAAACTACGCCACCGCCAAGAACCTCAATGGAATGGGATGGACCCCGGTTCCCTTTCCCCTACCTAGGAACTAGCGTGCCTGTGGGGGGAAAAAAAAAGGAAGGGCAAAAGGGAGGGGTGGGGAGGAGGAGGAGGAAAGGAAAAAAGGGGAGGATGGGATAGGGAACGGGGGATTGGGGGGTAATTAGGTTCGGTCTGAGGAAGGAGACCGACAGGTCTAATTCCTCAGACCAAGAGCCTCTTCACCACGCCAAGGAGCCCCCCTTGAAGATGAGTGGTAGTAGTAGTAATAGTAGTAGTAGTAGTAGTAGTGACAAAAGTAGTAGTAGTAGTAGTAATACAATATGGTAGAGCAATTAATTCGTACATGAGTAAAAGGATATAAAAGCTATTACTTGGGTAACATAAAAATAGGTTGGACAAATATAGACTGGAAAGAGGCAGCTTGTTTCAGTGTTCACTCTCTGTGCTTTGTGTAGTATAACAGGAGAGACTATGTGATGGCAGGGTTTACTGTTTTCAGGAGGATTCTTGCTAAGACTTCAGAGATGGTGAAGCTGCCGTTGTTTTGTTTAATTGTATTCGAAACAGCGATCAGTGCTGATTCAAGGCACTTGCGTCTACGGAAATTAGTTTCTTTAATCACTAATTGGGCGTCTCTGAATTTCATGAGATGATTGGTGGAATTTCGGTGTTGTACACAGGCGTTGTTCAGGTTATCGTTCCTACATGCCTAAATGTGTTGCACCTCACTCTGAGCCTTTATATACCCTCTGTGTCCATGTACTGTTTGTAACGGCTTGACAAAGCTCCTGGAGAGCGAAACGTCGCCACAATAAATGTCACATTAGTTGCACTTGTGTCCTTTTACTTTACATATTGTCGGTAATTCTACCAACATTATAACAACTGTAATGTAATTTAGCGTAATTTAAGTAAATATATTTAAGGTAAGTTTACATGACTCACGAAATCGTAATGACACGATTGCAAACAAACCATACCCCGGGCGGGGATAGAACCCGCGGTCAGAGTGTCTCAAAACTCTCAAGTCTCAACTGTTGACGGCAGTGAAGGGACTTGAGCTAGAGTTCGTCACGGCCACGCTAGCTGGAGATTCGTCTGTAAAAACTTGCATTTGTGGTCACAGTGGTGGCCTATGCTAACCTTCCTATTATGTAGAAATATACCTAGTTGGATGAATCTTATTTTGGCTAGCTGGTCCAGTGGCTAACACGACGGTATGGAGTTTTGAGACTCTCTGACCGCGGGTTCTATCCCCGCCGGGGTATGGTAAGTTTACCATAATTTATTAATAAACTCAGTGAAATATATTCAATAGGTTCAGAATGATTTTTGCGAAATTATTACATTCACAAATTTTCGCTTGACTTATTCGGCAAGAAGAGCGCTAATATTTAAGCCAAAATAGCAAGTTTTACCTATTCAGCACAACATATATATATATATTTAGAGCATATAAGCAACTTTTCCCAGAGGAAGTGTGAGGGATCGAACCAAGGCAGACAGATTGCTAGCAATCCTCTCAACCCCTGCAACCAGGGTAGTTGCAATAAGGGTATCTCATACCCACCACATACGCAGTAACTTACGCCAAACATAACCATAAAACTACGCACCATTCTCAACTACGGCAGCCCCATAAACTATCCAATAATGTAAGGCGAATGTTGCAACCCTGGGACGACATATCTCTGTTTAACGTAGTTGTTTATGTTACACTGTTGCATGCAAACAGTTGTTTCTGTTGCACTGTTGAATGCAAACAGTTGTTTCTGTTGCACTGTTCTATGCAAACAGTTGTATCTATTGCACTGTTGTATGCAAACAGTTGTTTCTATTGCACTGTTGTATGCAAACAGATGTTTCTGTTGCACTGTTGTATGCAAACAGATGTTTCTGTTGCACTGTTGTATGCAAACAGTTGTTTCTGTTGCACTGTTGTATGCAAACAGTTGTTTCTGTTGCACTGTTGTATGCAAACAGTTGTTTCTGTTGCACTGTTGTATGCAAACAGTTGTTTCTGTTACACTGTTTACGCTAGAGGCTGGGTTATCCTGGCTGGCTAACACTACCTACCCTGGGTTATCCTGGCTGGCTAACACTACCTACCCTGGGTTATCCTGGCTGGCTAACACTCCCTACCCTGGGTTATCCTGGCTGGCTAACACTACCTACCCTGGGTTATCCTGGGTGGCTAACACTCCCTACCCTGGGTTATCCTGGGTGGCTAACACTCCCTACCCTGGGTTATCCTGGCTGGCTAACACTACCTACCCTGGGCTATCCTGGGTGGCTAACACTCCCTACCCTGGGTTATCCTGGGTGGCTAACACTCCCTACCCTGGGTTATCCTGGCTGGCTAACACTACCTACCCTGGGTTATCCTGGCTGGCTAACACTACCTACCCTGGGTTATCCTGGGTGGCTAACACTCCCTACCCTGGGTTATCCTGGCTGGCTAACACTACCTACCCTGGGTTATCCTGGCTGGCTAACACTCCCTACCCTGGGTTATCCTGGCTGGCTAACACTACCTACCCTGGGTTATCCTGGCTGGCTAACACTACCTACCCTGGGTTATCCTGGCTGGCTAACACTACCTACCCTGGGCTATCCTGGGTGGCTAACACTACCTACCCTGGGTTATCCTGGGTGGCTAACACTCCCTACCCTGGGTTATCCTGGGTGGCTAACACTACCTACCCTGGGTTATCCTGGGTGGCTAACACTCCCTACCCTGGGTTATCCTGGGTGGCTAACACTACCTACCCTGGGTTATCCTGGGTGGCTAACACTACCTACCCTGGGTTATCCTGGGTGGCTAACACTCCCTACCCTGGGTTATTTTGGGTGGCTAACACTCCCTACCCTGGGTTATCCTGGCTGGCTAACACTACCTACCCTGGGTTATCCTGGGTGCCTAACACTCCCTACCCTGAGTTATCCTTGCTGGCTAACACTACCTACCCTGGGTTATCCTGGCTGGCTAACACTCTCTATCCTGGGTTATCCTGGCTGGCTAACACTACCTTCCCTGGGTTATCCTGGCTGGCTAACACTCCCTACCCTGGGTTATCCTGGCTGGCTAACACACCCTACCCTGGGTTATCCTGGGTGGCTAACACTACCTACCCTGGGTATCCTGACTGGCTAACACTCTCTATCCTGGGTTATCCTGGCTGGCTAACACTACCTACCCTGGGTTATCCTGGCTGGCTAACACTCCCTACCCTGGGTTATCCTGGCTGGCTAACACTCCCTACCTTGGATTATCCTTGCTGGCTAACACTACCTACCCTGGGTTATCCTGGCTGGCTAACACTCCCTACCCTGGGTTATCCTGGCTGGCTAACACACTCAATCCTGGGTTATCCTGGCTAGCTAACACTCCCTACCCTGGGTTATCCTTGCTGGCTAACACTACCTACCCTGGGTTATCCTGGCTGGCTAACACTCCCTACCCTGGGTTATCCTGGGTGGCTAACACTACCTACCCTGGGTTATCGTGGCTGGCTAACACTCCCTACCCTGGGTCATCCTGGCTGGCTAACACTCCCAGGATAACCTAGGGTAGGGACCCTAGGTTATCCTGGGTGGATAACTCTCCCTACCTTGGGTTATCCTGGGTGGCTAACACTCCCTACCTGGGTTATCCTAGGTGGCTAACTCTCTCTACCCTGGGTTATCCTGGGTAGCTAACACTCCCTACCCTGGGTTATTCTGGGTGGCTAACTCTCCCTACCCTGAGTTATCCTGGCTGGCTAACACTCCCTACCCTGGGTCATCCTGGCTGGCTAACACTCCCTACCCTGGGTCATCCTGGCTGGCTAACACTCCCTACCATGGGTCATCCTGGCTGGCTAACACTCCCTACCCTGGGTTATCCTGGCTGGCTAACACTCCCTA
Organism: Cherax quadricarinatus; assembly: GCF_038502225.1. Classification (NCBI taxonomy): domain Eukaryota; kingdom Metazoa; phylum Arthropoda; class Malacostraca; order Decapoda; family Parastacidae; genus Cherax; species Cherax quadricarinatus. The sequence goes on from NC_091390.1 coordinate 4,485,659, forward strand.
CCCTGGGTTATCCTGGCTGGCTAACACTCCCTACCCTGGGTTATCCTGGCTGCCTAACACTCCCTACCCTGGGTTATCCTGGCTGGCTAACACTCCCTACCCTGGGTTATCCTGGCTGGCTAACACTCCCTACCCTGGGTTATTCTGGCTGGCTAACACTCCCTACGCTGGGTTATCCTGGCTTGCTAACACTCCCTACACTGGGTTATCCTGGCTTTCTAACACTCCCTACCCTGGGTTATCCTGGCTGGCTAACACTCTCTACCCTGGGTTATCCTGGCTGGCTAACACTCCCTACCCTGGGTTATCCTGGCTGGCGAACACTCCCTACCCTGGGTTATCCTGGCTGGCGAACACTCCCTACTCTGGATTATCCTGGCTGGCTAATACTCCCTACACTGGGTTATCCTGGCCGGCTAACACTACCTACACTGGGATATCCTGGCTTGCTAACACTCCCTACCCTGGGTTATCCTGGCTGGCTAACACTCCCTACCCTGGGATATCCTGGCTGGCTAACACTCCCTACCCTGGGTTATCCTGGCTGCCTAACACTCCCTACCCAGGGTTATCCTGGGTGGCTAACACTCCCTACCCTGTGTTATCCTGGCTGGATAACACTCCCTACCCTGGGTTATCCTGGGTGGCTAACACTCCCTACCCTGGGTTATCCTGGGTGGCTAACACTCCCTACCCTGGGTTATCCTGGGTGGCTAACACTCCCTACCATGGGTTACCCTGGCTGGCTAACACTCTCTACCCTGGGTTATCCTGGCTGGCTAACACTCCCTACCCTGGGTTATCCTGGCTGGCTAACACTCCCTACCCTGGGTTATCCTGGCTGGCTAACACTCCCTACCCTGGGTTATCCTGGCTGGCTAACACTCCCTACCCTGGGTTATCCTGTCTAACTAACACTCCCTACCCTGGGTAATCCTGGCTGGCTAACACTCCCTACCCTGGGTTATCCTGGCTGGCTAGCACTACCTACCCTGGGTTATTCTAGCTGGCTAACACTCCCTACCTTAATTTATCCTGGCTGGCTAACACTTCCTACACTGGGTTATCCTGGCTGGCTAACACTCCCTATCCTGGGTTATTCTGGGTGGCTAACTCTCCCTACCTTGGGTTATCCTAGCTGGCTAACACTCCCTACCTTGGGTTATCTTGGCTGGCTAACACTCCCTACCCTGGGTTATCCTGGCTTGCTAACACTCCCTACCCTGAGTTATCCTGACTGGCTAACACTCCCTACCCTGGATTATCCTGGCTGGCTAACACTCCCTACCCTGGGCTATCTTGGGTGGCTAACACTCCCTACCCTGGGTTATCTTGGGTGGCAAACACTCTTACCCTGGGTTATCCTTGCTGGCTAACACTACCTACCCTGGGTTATCCTGGCTGGCTAACACTCTCTATCCTGGGTTATCCTGGCTGGCTAACACTACCTTCCCTGGGTTATCCTGGCTGGCTAACACTCCCTACCCTGGGTTATCCTGGCTGGCTAACACACCCTACCCTGGGTTATCCTGGGTGGCTAACACTACCTACCCTGGGTATCCTGACTGGCTAACACTCTCTATCCTGGGTTATCCTGGCTGGCTAACACTACCTACCCTGGGTTATCCTGGCTGGCTAACACTCCCTACCCTGGGTTATCCTGGCTGGCTAACACTCCCTACCTTGGATTATCCTTGCTGGCTAACACTACCTACCCTGGGTTATCCTGGCTGGCTAACACTCCCTACCCTGGGTTATCCTGGCTGGCTAACACACTCAATCCTGGGTTATCCTGGCTAGCTAACACTCCCTACCCTGGGTTATCCTTGCTGGCTAACACTACCTACCCTGGGTTATCCTGGCTGGCTAACACTCCCTACCCTGGGTTATCCTGGGTGGCTAACACTACCTACCCTGGGTTATCCTGGCTGGCTAACACTCCCTACCCTGGGTCATCCTGGCTGGCTAACACTCCCAGGATAACCTAGGGTAGGGACCCTAGGTTATCCTGGGTGGATAACTCTCCCTACCTTGGGTTATCCTGGGTGGCTAACACTCCCTACCTGGGTTATCCTAGGTGGCTAACTCTCTCTACCCTGGGTTATCCTGGGTAGCTAACACTCCCTACCCTGGGTTATTCTGGGTGGCTAACTCTCCCTACCCTGAGTTATCCTGGCTGGCTAACACTCCCTACACTGGGTCATCCTGGCTGGCTAACACTCCCTACCCTGGGTCATCCTGGCTGGCTAACACTCCCTACCCTGGGTCATCCTGGCTGGCTAACACTCCCTACCCTGGGTTATCCTGGTTGGCTAACACTCCCTACCCTGGTTTATCCTGGCTGGCTAACACTCCGTAACCTGAGTTATCCTGGCTGGCTAACACTCCCAACCTTGGGTTATCCTAGCTGGCTAACACTCCCTACCTTGGGTTATCCTGGCTGGCTAACACTCCCTACCCTGGGTTATCCTGGCTGGCTAACACTCCCTACCCTGGGTTATCCTGGCTGGCTAACACTCCCTACCCTGGGTTATCCTGGCTGGCTAACACTCCCTACCCTGGGTTATTCTGGCTGGCTAACACTCCCTACGCTGGGTTATCCTGGCTTGCTAACACTCCCTACACTGGGTTATCCTTTCTTTCTAACACTCCCTACCCTGGGTTATCCTGGCTGGCTAACACTCTCTACCCTGGGTTATCCTGGCTGGCTAACACTCCCTACCCTGGGTTATCCTGGCTGGCGAACACTCCCTACCCTGGGTTATCCTGGCTGGCGAACACTCCCTACTCTGGATTATCCTGGCTGGCTAACACTCCCTACACTGGGTTATCCTGGCCGGCTAACACTACCTACACTGGGATATCCTGGCTTGCTAACACTCCCTACCCTGGGTTATCCTGGCTGGCTAACACTCCCTACCCTGGGATATCCTGGCTGGCTAACACTCCCTACCCTGGGTTATCCTGGCTGCTTAACACTCCCTACCCAGGGTTATCCTGGGTGGCTAACACTCCCTACCCTGTGTTATCCTGGCTGGATAACACTCCCTACCCTGGGTTATCCTGGGTGGCTAACACTCCCTACCCTGGGTTATCCTGGGTGGCTAACACTCCCTACCCTGGGTTATCCTGGGTGGCTAACACTCCCTACCCTGGGTTACCCTGGCTGGCTAACACTCTCTACCCTGGGTTATCCTGGCTGGCTAACACTCCCTACCCTGGGTTATCCTGGCTGGCTAACACTCCCTACCCTGGGTTATCCTGGCTGGCTAACACTCCCTACCCTGGGTTATCCTGGCTGGCTAACACTCCCTACCCTGGGTTATCCTGTCTGGCTAACACTCCCTACCCTGGGTAATCCTGGCTGGCTAACACTCCCTACCCTGGGTTATCCTGGCTGGCTAACACTACCTACCCTGGGTTATCCTGGCTGGCTAACACTCCCTACCCTGGGTTATCCTGGCTGGCTAACACTACCTACCCTGGGTTATCCTGGCTGGCTAACACTACCTACCCTGGGTTATCCTGGCTGGCTAACACTACCTACCCTGGGCTATCCTGGGTGGCTAACACTACCTACCCTGGGTTATCCTGGGTGGCTAACACTCCCTACCCTGGGTTATCCTGGGTGGCTAACACTACCTACCCTGGGTTATCCTGGGTGGCTAACACTCCCTACCCTGGGTTATCCTGGGTGGCTAACACTACCTACCCTGGGTTATCCTGGGTGGCTAACACTACCTACCCTGGGTTATCCTGGGTGGCTAACACTCCCTACCCTGGGTTATTTTGGGTGGCTAACACTCCCTACCCTGGGTTATCCTGGCTGGCTAACACTACCTACCCTGGGTTATCCTGGGTGCCTAACACTCCCTACCCTGGGTTATCCTTGCTGGCTAACACTACCTACCCTGGGTTATCCTGGCTGGCTAACACTCTCTATCCTGGGTTATCCTGGCTGGCTAACACTACCTTCCCTGGGTTATCCTGGCTGGCTAACACTCCCTACCCTGGGTTATCCTGGCTGGCTAACACACCCTACCCTGGGTTATCCTGGGTGGCTAACACTACCTACCCTGGGTATCCTGACTGGCTAACACTCTCTATCCTGGGTTATCCTGGCTGGCTAACACTACCTACCCTGGGTTATCCTGGCTGGCTAACACTCCCTACCCTGGGTTATCCTGGCTGGCTAACACTCCCTACCTTGGATTATCCTTGCTGGCTAACACTACCTACCCTGGGTTATCCTGGCTGGCTAACACTCCCTACCCTGGGTTATCCTGGCTGGCTAACACACTCAATCCTGGGTTATCCTGGCTAGCTAACACTCCCTACCCTGGGTTATCCTTGCTGGCTAACACTACCTACCCTGGGTTATCCTGGCTGGCTAACACTCCCTACCCTGGGTTATCCTGGGTGGCTAACACTACCTACCCTGGGTTATCGTGGCTGGCTAACACTCCCTACCCTGGGTCATCCTGGCTGGCTAACACTCCCAGGATAACCTAGGGTAGGGACCCTAGGTTATCCTGGGTGGATAACTCTCCCTACCTTGGGTTATCCTGGGTGGCTAACACTCCCTACCTGGGTTATCCTAGGTGGCTAACTCTCTCTACCCTGGGTTATCCTGGGTAGCTAACACTCCCTACCCTGGGTTATTCTGGGTGGCTAACTCTCCCTACCCTGAGTTATCCTGGCTGGCTAACACTCCCTACCCTGGGTCATCCTGGCTGGCTAACACTCCCTACCCTGGGTCATCCTGGCTGGCTAACACTCCCTACCCTGGGTCATCCTGGCTGGCTAACACTCCCTACCCTGGGTTATCCTGGCTGGCTAACACTCCCTACCCTGGGTTATCCTGGCTGGCTAACACTCCCTACCCTGGGTTATCCTGGCTGCCTAACACTCCCTACCCTGGGTTATCCTGGCTGGCTAACACTCCCTACCCTGGGTTATCCTGGCTGGCTAACACTCCCTACCCTGGGTTATTCTGGCTGGCTAACACTCCCTACGCTGGGTTATCCTGGCTTGCTAACACTCCCTACACTGGGTTATCCTGGCTTTCTAACACTCCCTACCCTGGGTTATCCTGGCTGGCTAACACTCTCTACCCTGGGTTATCCTGGCTGGCTAACACTCCCTACCCTGGGTTATCCTGGCTGGCGAACACTCCCTACCCTGGGTTATCCTGGCTGGCGAACACTCCCTACTCTGGATTATCCTGGCTGGCTAATACTCCCTACACTGGGTTATCCTGGCCGGCTAACACTACCTACACTGGGATATCCTGGCTTGCTAACACTCCCTACCCTGGGTTATCCTGGCTGGCTAACACTCCCTACCCTGGGATATCCTGGCTGGCTAACACTCCCTACCCTGGGTTATCCTGGCTGCCTAACACTTCCTACCCAGGGTTATCCTGGGTGGCTAACACTCCCTACCCTGTGTTATCCTGGCTGGATAACACTCCCTACCCTGGGTTATCCTGGGTGGCTAACACTCCCTACCCTGGGTTATCCTGGGTGGCTAACACTCCCTACCCTGGGTTATCCTGGGTGGCTAACACTCCCTACCATGGGTTACCCTGGCTGGCTAACACTCTCTACCCTGGGTTATCCTGGCTGGCTAACACTCCCTACCCTGGGTTATCCTGGCTGGCTAACACTCCCTACCCTGGGTTATCCTGGCTGGCTAACACTCCCTACCCTGGGTTATCCTGGCTGGCTAACACTCCCTACCCTGGGTTATCCTGTCTAACTAACACTCCCTACCCTGGGTAATCCTGGCTGGCTAACACTCCCTACCCTGGGTTATCCTGGCTGGCTAGCACTACCTACCCTGGGTTATTCTAGCTGGCTAACACTCCCTACCTTAATTTATCCTGGCTGGCTAACACTTCCTACACTGGGTTATCCTGGCTGGCTAACACTCCCTATCCTGGGTTATTCTGGGTGGCTAACTCTCCCTACCTTGGGTTATCCTAGCTGGCTAACACTCCCTACCTTGGGTTATCTTGGCTGGCTAACACTCCCTACCCTGGGTTATCCTGGCTTGCTAACACTCCCTACCCTGAGTTATCCTGACTGGCTAACACTCCCTACCCTGGATTATCCTGGCTGGCTAACACTCCCTACCCTGGGCTATCTTGGGTGGCTAACACTCCCTACCCTGGGTTATCTTGGGTGGCAAACACTCTTACCCTGGGTTATCCTTGCTGGCTAACACTACCTACCCTGGGTTATCCTGGCTGGCTAACACTCTCTATCCTGGGTTATCCTGGCTGGCTAACACTACCTTCCCTGGGTTATCCTGGCTGGCTAACACTCCCTACCCTGGGTTATCCTGGCTGGCTAACACACCCTACCCTGGGTTATCCTGGGTGGCTAACACTACCTACCCTGGGTATCCTGACTGGCTAACACTCTCTATCCTGGGTTATCCTGGCTGGCTAACACTACCTACCCTGGGTTATCCTGGCTGGCTAACACTCCCTACCCTGGGTTATCCTGGCTGGCTAACACTCCCTACCTTGGATTATCCTTGCTGGCTAACACTACCTACCCTGGGTTATCCTGGCTGGCTAACACTCCCTACCCTGGGTTATCCTGGCTGGCTAACACACTCAATCCTGGGTTATCCTGGCTAGCTAACACTCCCTACCCTGGGTTATCCTTGCTGGCTAACACTACCTACCCTGGGTTATCCTGGCTGGCTAACACTCCCTACCCTGGGTTATCCTGGGTGGCTAACACTACCTACCCTGGGTTATCCTGGCTGGCTAACACTCCCTACCCTGGGTCATCCTGGCTGGCTAACACTCCCAGGATAACCTAGGGTAGGGACCCTAGGTTATCCTGGGTGGATAACTCTCCCTACCTTGGGTTATCCTGGGTGGCTAACACTCCCTACCTGGGTTATCCTAGGTGGCTAACTCTCTCTACCCTGGGTTATCCTGGGTAGCTAACACTCCCTACCCTGGGTTATTCTGGGTGGCTAACTCTCCCTACCCTGAGTTATCCTGGCTGGCTAACACTCCCTACACTGGGTCATCCTGGCTGGCTAACACTCCCTACCCTGGGTCATCCTGGCTGGCTAACACTCCCTACCCTGGGTCATCCTGGCTGGCTAACACTCCCTACCCTGGGTTATCCTGGTTGGCTAACACTCCCTACCCTGGTTTATCCTGGCTGGCTAACACTCCGTAACCTGAGTTATCCTGGCTGGCTAACACTCCCAACCTTGGGTTATCCTGGCTGGCTAACACTCCCTACCTTGGGTTATCCTGGCTGGCTAACACTCCCTACCCTGGGTTATCCTGGCTGGCTAACACTCCCTACCCTGGGTTATCCTGGCTGGCTAACACTCCCTACCCTGGGTTATCCTGGCTGGCTAACACTCCCTACCCTGGGTTATTCTGGCTGGCTAACACTCCCTACGCTGGGTTATCCTGGCTTGCTAACACTCCCTACACTGGGTTATCCTTTCTTTCTAACACTCCCTACCCTGGGTTATCCTGGCTGGCTAACACTCTCTACCCTGGGTTATCCTGGCTGGCTAACACTCCCTACCCTGGGTTATCCTGGCTGGCGAACACTCCCTACCCTGGGTTATCCTGGCTGGCGAACACTCCCTACTCTGGATTATCCTGGCTGGCTAACACTCCCTACACTGGGTTATCCTGGCCGGCTAACACTACCTACACTGGGATATCCTGGCTTGCTAACACTCCCTACCCTGGGTTATCCTGGCTGGCTAACACTCCCTACCCTGGGATATCCTGGCTGGCTAACACTCCCTACCCTGGGTTATCCTGGCTGCTTAACACTCCCTACCCAGGGTTATCCTGGGTGGCTAACACTCCCTACCCTGTGTTATCCTGGCTGGATAACACTCCCTACCCTGGGTTATCCTGGGTGGCTAACACTCCCTACCCTGGGTTATCCTGGGTGGCTAACACTCCCTACCCTGGGTTATCCTGGGTGGCTAACACTCCCTACCCTGGGTTACCCTGGCTGGCTAACACTCTCTACCCTGGGTTATCCTGGCTGGCTAACACTCCCTACCCTGGGTTATCCTGGCTGGCTAACACTCCCTACCCTGGGTTATCCTGGCTGGCTAACACTCCCTACCCTGGGTTATCCTGGCTGGCTAACACTCCCTACCCTGGGTTATCCTGTCTGGCTAACACTCCCTACCCTGGGTAATCCTGGCTGGCTAACACTCCCTACCCTGGGTTATCCTGGCTGGCTAGCACTACCTACCCTGGGTTATTCTTGCTGGCTAACACTCCCTACCTTAATTTATCCTGGCTGGCTAACACTTCCTACACTGGGTTATCCTGGCTGGCTAACACTCCCTATCCTGGGTTATTCTGGGTGGCTAACTCTCCCTACCTTGGGTTATCCTAGCTGGCTAACACTCCCTACCTTGGGTTATCTTGGCTGGCTAACACTCCCTACCCCGGGTTATCCTGGCTTGCTAACACTCCCTACCCTGAGTTATCCTGACTGGCTAACACTCCCTACCCTGGATTATCCTGGCTGGCTAACACTCCCTACCCTGGGCTATCTTGGGTGGCTAACACTCCCTACCCTGGGTTATCTTGGGTGGCAAACACTCTTACCCTGGGTTATCCTGGGTGGCTAACATTCCCTACCCTGGGTTATTTTGGGTGGCTAAGACTCCCTACCCAGGGTTATTTTGGGTGGCTAAGACTCCCTACCCAGGGTTATTTTGGGTTGCTAACACTCCCTACCCTGGGTTATCCTGGCTGGCTAACACTACCTACATTGGGTTATCCTGGCTTGCTAACACTCCCTACCCTGGGTTATCCTGGCTGGCTAACACTCCCTACCCTGGGTTATCCTGGCTGGCTAACACTCCCTACCCTGGGTTATCCTGGCTGGCTAACACTCCCTACTTTGGGTTATCCTGGCTGCCTAACACTCCCTACCCTGGGTTATCCTGGCTGGCTAACACTCCCTACCCTGGGTTATCCTGGGTGGCTAACACTCCCTACCCTGGGTTATCCTGGGTGGCTAACACTCCCTACCCTGGGTTATCCTGGCTGGCTAACACTCCCTACCCTGGGTTATCCTGGCTGGCTAACACTCCCTACCCTGGGTTATCCTGGCTGGCTAACACTCCCTACCCTGGGTTGTCCAGGCTGGCTAACATTCCCTACCCTGGGTTATCCTGGCTGGCTTACACTCCCTACCCTGGGTTATCCTGGCTGGCTGACACTCTCTACCCTGTGTTGTCCTGGCTGGCTAACACCCCCTACCCTGAGTTATCCTGGTTGGCTAACTCTCCCTACCCTGGGTTATCCTGGCTGGCTAACACTCCCTACTCTGGGTTATCCTGGCTGGCTAGCACTCCGTTCCCTGGGTTATTCTAGCTGGCTAACACTCCCTACCCTGGGTTATCCTGGGTGGCTAACACTCCCTACCCTGGGTTGTCATGGCTGGCTAACACTCCCTACCCTGGGTTATCCTAGCTGGCAAACACTCCCTACCCTGGGTTATCCTTGGTGGCTAACCCTCCCTACCCTGGGTTATCCTGGCTGGCTATCACTGCCTAATCTGGGTTTACCCTGGCTGGCTAACTCTCCCTACCCTGGGTTATCCTGGGTGGCTAACTCTCCCTACCGTGGGTTATCCTGGGTGGCTAACACTCCGTACATTAGGTTATCCTGAGTGGCTAACTCTCCCTACCTTGGATTATCCTGGGTGGCTAACACTCCCTACCCGAGGTTATCCTGGGTGGCTAACTCTCCCTACCCTGGGTTATCCTGGGTGGGTAACACTCCCTATCCTGGGTTATTCTGGGTGGCTAACTCTCCCTACCCTGGGTTATCCTGGCTGGCTAACACTCCCAACCATGGATTATCCTAGCTGGCTAACACTCCCTGCCCTGGGTTATCCTGGATGGCTAACACTCCCTACCCTGAGTTATCCTGGCTGGCTAACACTCCCTACCCTTGGTTATCCTGGCTGTCTAACACTCCCTACCCTGGGTTATCCTGGCTGGCTAACACTCCCTACCCTGGGTTATCCTGGCTGGCTAACACTCCCTACCCTGGGTTATCCTGGCTGGCTAAGACTCCCTACCCTGGGTTATCCTGGCTGGCTAACACTCCCTACCCTGGGTTATCCTGGCTTGCTAACACTCCCTAACCTGAGTTATCCTGGCTGGCAAACACTCCCTACCTTGGGTTATCCTAGCTGGCTAACACTCCCTACCTTAGGTTATCCTGGCTGGCTAACACTCCCTACCCTGGGTTATCCTGGCTTGCTAACACTCCCTACCCTGAGTTTTCCTGACTGGATAACACTCCCTACCCTGGGTTATCCTGGCTGGCTAACACTCCCTACCCTGGGCTATCTTGGGTGGCTAACACTCCCTACCCTGGGTTATATTGGGTGGCAAACACTCTTACCCTGGGTTATCCTGGGTGGCTAACATTCCCTACCCTGGGTTATTTTGGGTGGCTAAGACTCCCTACCCAGGGTTATTTTGGGTGGCTAAGACTCCCTACCCAGGGTTATTTTGGGTTGCTAACACTCCCTACCCTGGGCTACCTTGGGTGGCTAACACTCCCCACCCTGGGTTATCTAGGGTGGCAAACACTCCTACCGTGGGTTATCCTGGGTGGCTAACATTCCCTACCCTGTGTTATCCTGGGTGGCTAACCTTCCCTACCCTGGGTTATCTTGGGTGGCTATCCCTCCCTACCCTGGGTTATCCTGGCTGGCTAACACTCCCTACCCTGGGTTATCCTGGCTGGCTAACACTCCTTACCCTGTGTTATCCTGGCTTGCTAACACTCCCTACCCTGGGTTATCCTGGCTGGCTAACACTCCCTACCCTGGGTTATCCTGGGTGGCTAACACTCCCTACCCTGAGTTATTCTGGTTAGCTAACACTCCCTACCTTGGCTTATCCTGGCTGGCTAACACTCCCTACCCTGGGTTATCATGGCTGGCTAACACTCCCTACCCTGAGTTATCCTGGCTGGCTAACCCTCCCTACCCTGGGTTATCCTGGCTGGCTAACACTCCCTGCCCTGGGTCATCTTGGGTGGCTGACACTCCCTACCCTGGGTTATACTGGGTGGCTAACACTCCCTACCCTAGGTTATCCTGGGTGGCTAACACTCTCTTCCCTCGGTTATCCTGGCTGGCTAACACTCTCTACCCTGGGTTATCCTGGGTGGCTAACACTCCCTACTCTTGTTTATCTTGGCTGGCTAACTCTCTCTATCCTGGGTTATCTTGGGTGGCTAACACTCCCTACCCTGGGTTAACTTGGGTGGCAAACACTCCTACCCTGGGTTATCCTGGGTGGCTAGCATTCCCTACACTGGGTTATTTTGGGTGGCTAACACTCCCTACCCTGGGTTATCCTGGCTGGCTAACACTCCCTACCCTGTGCTATCTTGGGTGGCTAACACTCCCTACCCTGGGTTATCTTGGGTTGCAAACCCTCCTACCCTGGGTTATCCTGGGTGGCTAGCATTCCCTACCCTGGGTTATTTTGGGTGGCTAACACTCCCTACCCTGGGTTATCCTGGCTGGCTAACACTCCCTACCCTGTGCTCTCTTGGGTGGCTAACACTCCCTACCCTGGGTTATCCTGGGTGGCTAACATTCCCTACCCTGGGTTATTTTGGGTGGCTAAGACTCCCTACCCTGGGTTATTTTGGGTTGCTTACACTCCCTACCCTGGGCTACCTTGGGTGGCTAACACTCCCTACCCTGGGCTACCTTGGGTGGCTAACACTCCATACCCTGGGTTACACTGGCCGATTAACACTCCTTACGCTGAGTTATCTTGGCTGGCTAACACTCCCTACCCTGGGTTATCCTCGGTGGCTAACACTCCGTATCCTGAGTAACCCTGGCTGGCTAACACTCCCGACCCTGGGTTATCCTGGCTGGGTAACACTCCCTACCTTGTGTTATCATGGCTGGCTAACACTCCCTACCCTGAGTTCTCCTGGCTGGCTAACACTCCATATCCTGGGCTGTCCAGGCTGGCTAACACTCCCTACCCTGGGTTATCCTGGCTGGATAACACTCCCTGCCCTGGGTTATCCTAGCTGGCTAACACTCCCTACCCTGAGTCATCATGGCTGGCTAACACTCCCTACCCTGAGTTATCCTGTCTGGCTATCACTCCCTAACCTGGGTTATCCTGGTTGGCTAACAATCTCTACCTAGAGTTATCCTGGCTGGCTAACACTCCCTACCCTGGTTTATCTTGGCTGGCTAACTCTCTCTATCCTGGGTTATCTTGGGTGGCTAACACTCCCTACCCTGGGTTAACTTGGGTGGCAAACACTCCTACCCTGGGTTATCCTGGGTGGCTAGCATTCCCTACCCTGGGTTATTTTGGGTGGCTAACACTCCCTACCCTGGGTTAACTTGGGTGGCAAACACTCCTACCCTGGGTTATCCTGGGTGGCTAGCATTCCTTACCCTGGGTTATTTTGGATGGCTAACACTCCCTACCCTGGGTTATTTTGGGTGGCTAACACTCCCTACCCTGGGTTATTTTGGGTGGCTAACCCTCCCTACCCTGGGTTATCTTGGGTGGCTAACCCTCCCAGCTCTCAACCTCCCCAGCTCTCAACCTTCCCAGATCTCAACCTTCCGAGCTCTCAACCTTCCCAGCTCACCACCTCCCCAGCTCACAACCTCCACTGCTTTCAACCTCCCCAGCTCTCAACCTCCCCAGCTCTCAACCTCGCCAGCTCTCAACCTCCCCAGCTCTCAACCTCCCCAGCTCTCAACCTCCCCAGCTCTCAACCTCCCCAGCTCTCAACCTCCCCAGCTCTCAACCTCTCCAGTTTTCAACCTCCCCATTTCTATACCTCCCCAGCTCTCAACCACCCCAGCTCAACCACCCCAGCTCTCAACCACCCCAGCTCTCAACCACCCCAGCTCTAAACCACCCCAGCTCTCAACCACCCCAGCTCTCAACCACCCCAACTCTCAACCAGCCCAGCTCTCAACCACCGGAGCTCTCATCCTCCCCTGCTCTCATCCTCCCCTGCTCTCATCCTCTCCTGCTCTCATCCTCCCCTGCTCTCATCCTCCCCTGCTCTCATCCTCCCCAGCTCTCAACCACCCCAGCTCTCAACCATTCCAGTTCTCAACCACCCTAGCTCTCAACCACCCCAGCTCTCAACCTTCTCAGCTCTCAACCACTGTAGCTCTCAACCACCCTAGCTCTCTACCTCTCCAGCTCTCAACAACCCTTGCTCTCAACCTCCCCAGCTCTCAACCACCCCAGCTCTCAACCACCCCTGCTCTCAACCACCCCAGCTCTCAACCACCCCAGCTCTCACCCACCCCATCTCTAAACCACCCCAGCTCTCAACCTCCCCAGCTCTCAACCACCCTAGCTCTCAACCACCCCAGCTCTCAACCACCCTAGCTCTCAACCACCCCAGCTCTCAACCACCCCAGCTCTCAACCATTCTAGCTCTCAACCACCGCAGCTCTCAACCACTCTAGCTCTCAACCACCCCAGCTCTCAACCTCCCCAGCTCTCAACCACCCTAGCTCTCAACCACCCCAGCTCTAAACCACCCCAGCTCTCAACCACCCCAGCTCTCAACCACCCCAGCTCTCAACCTCCCCAGCTCTCAACCTCCCCAGCTCTCAACCTCCCCAGCTCTCAACCTCCCCAGCTCTCAACCAACCCAGCTCTCAACCAACCCAGCTCTCAACCACCCCAGCTCTCAACCACCCCAGCTCTCAACCACCCCAGCTCTCAACCACCCCAGCTCTCAACCTCCCCAGCTCTCAACCACCCCAGCTCTCAACCTCCCCAGCTCTCAACCTCCCCAGCTCTCAACCACCCCAGCTCTCAACCTCCCCAGCTCTCAACCTCCCCAGCTCTCAACCACCCCAGCTCTCAACCTCCCCATCTCTCAACAACCCCAGCTCTCAACCACCCCAGCTCTAAACCACCCCAGCTCTAAACCACCCCAGCTCTCAACCACGCCAGCTCTCAACCACCCCAGCTCCCAACCTCCCCAGCTCTCAACCACCCCAGCTCTCAACCTCCCCAGCTCTCAACCACCCCAGCTCTCAACCTCCCCAGCTCTCAACCACCCAGCTCTCAACCACCCCAGCTCTCAACCACCCCAGCTCTCAACCACCCCAGCTCTCATCCACCCCAGCTCTCATCCACCCCAGCTCTCAACCACCCCAGCTCTCAACCTCCCCAGCTCTCAACCACCCAGCTCTCAACCAACCTAGCTATCAACCTCCCCAGCTCTCAACCACCCAGCTCTCAACCACCCCAGCTCTCAACCACCCCAGCTCTCAACCACCCCAGCTCTCAACCTCCCCAGCTCTCAACCACCCTAGCTCTCAACCTCCCAAGCTCTCAACTACCCCAGCTCTCAACCACCCCAGCTCTCAACCTCCCCAGCTCTCAACCACCCCAGCTCTCAACCACCCCAGCTCTCAACCTTCCCAGCTCTCAACTACCCCAGCTCTAAACCACCCCAGCTCTCAACCTCCCCAACTTTCAACCTTTCCAGCTCTCAACCTCCCCAGCTCTCAACCACCCTAGCTCTCAACCACCCCAGCTCTCAACCTCCCCAGCTCTCAACTACCCCAGCTCTAAACCACCCCAGCTCTCAACCTCCCTAACTCTCAACCACCCCAACTCTCAACCACCCCAACTCTCAACCACCCCAGCTCTCAACCTCCCCAACTCTCAAGCACCCCAGCTCTCAAGCACCCCAGCTCTCAACCACCCCAGCTCTCAACCTCCCCAGCTCTCAACTACCCCAGCTCTCAACCACCCCAGCTCTCAACCACCCCAGCTCTCAACCTCCCCAGCTCTCAACTACCCCAGCTCTCAACCTCCCCAGCTCTCAACTACCCCAGCTCTCAACCACCCCAGCTCTCAACCTCCCCAGCTCTCAACCACCCTAGCTCTCAACCACTCCAGCTCTCAACCTCCCCAGCTCTCAACCACCCTAGCTCTCAACCACCCTAGCTCTCAACCTCCCCAGCTCTCAACTACCCCAGCTCTAAACCACCCCAGCTCTCAACCTCCCCAACTCTCAACCACCCCAACTCTCAACCACCCCAACTCTCAACCACCCCAGCTCTCAACCACCCCAGCTCTCAACCTCCCCAACTCTCAACCACCCCAACTCTCAACCACCCCAGCTCTCAACCTCCCCAACTCTCAACCACCCCAGCTCTCAACCACCCCAGTTCTCAACCTCCCCAACTCTTATCCACCCCAACTCTCAACCACCCCAACTGTCAACCACCCCAGCTCTCAACCTCCCCAACTCTCAACCACCCCAACTCTCAACCACCCCAACTCTCAACCACCCCAACTCTCAACCACCCCAACTCTCAACCACCCCAACTCTCAACCACCCCAGCTCTCAACCACTCCAGCTATCAACCTCCCCAGCTCTCAACCTCCCAAGCTCTCAACCACCCCAGCTATCAACCTCCCCAGCTCTCAACCTCCCCAGCTCTCAACCACCCCAGCTCTCAACCACCCCAGCTCTCAACCACCCCAGCTCTCAACCACCCCAACTCTCAACCACCCCAGCTCTCAACCACCCCAGCTATCAACCTCCCCAGCTCTCAACCTCCCCAGCTCTCAACCACCCCAGCTATAAACCTCCCCAGCTCTCAACCTCCCCAGCTCTCAACCACCCGAGCTATCAACCTCCCCAGCTCTCAACCACCCCAGCTATCAACCTCCCCAGCTCTCAACCTCCCCAGCTCTCAACCTCCCCAGCTCTCAACCTCCCCAGCTCTCAACCTCCCCAGCTCTCAACCTCCCCAGCTCTCAACCTCCCCAGCTCTCAACCTCCCCAGCTCTCAACCTTCTCTTCCTTTCAATTCATTTCCAAGGTTTTTTCTCAAGAGGAAAATAAAAAAAACTCAATTACCATTGAAAGAAAACTGGGAATTATATCTGGCTGGAAACTGGAAGAAAACTGGGAATTATATCTGGCTGGAAACTGGAAGAAAACTGGGAATTATATCTGGCTGGAAACTGGAATAAAACTGGGAATTATATCTGCCTGGAAACTGGTTTTCTTCTGGAAAATCTGAGTTTCTGCCAGCAACATTTGGCTGGTTGTAAATGCCGCCCACACCACCCATACTGCTGTGGGCGGGTGGTAGTTTGAGGTCAGGTACTCTCCACACACACACACATACACACACACAACACACACACACACACACACACACACACACACACACACACACACACACACACACTTGAGCAGGGAGAGAGAGGACCTAGTATCAATCAGCGAAGAGGCGGGGCCAGGAACTATGACTCGACCCCTGCAACCACAAATAGGTGAGTACAAATAGGTGAGTACACACACACGTACACACACACACACACACACATACACATACACATACACACACACACATACACACACACACACACTTGGGCAGGGAGAGAGAGGACCTAGTATCAATCAGCGAAGAGGCGGGGCCAGGAGCTATGACTCGACCCCTGCAACCACAAATAGGTGAGTACAAATAGGTGAGCGCACACACACACACACACACACACACACACACACACACACACACACACTTGAGCAGGGAGAGAGAGGACCTAGTATCAATCAGCGAAGAGGCGGGGCCAGGAACTATGACTCGACCCCTGCAACCACAAATAGGTGAGTACAAATAGGTGAGCACACACACACATTCTAGCTATCTCGGAGAAAGAAAGGGAGAAAGATAGAGGGAAAGAAAGTAAGAATTGCGAGTGAATTGGGAAAAGAAAGATACCTAGAGTATTTAAGTATGTTCCTATCTTCCTAATTAAATCTAAATGCTTATAAATGACCATAATTTTTAAAGGGTGGTCCGGTAAGCCAGCGAAAGGTCTCGGTCAGATGACCAAAATCTCCAGTCGTGGGTCATTATCTAAGACCCGCGTCAGGAAACACTTCTCCTGTTTCCTTTCGCACCTTACCTA
>NC_091390.1:4507665-4542665 GCF_038502225.1 Cherax quadricarinatus
CTCCTTTTTTAAAGACTGGGACTACATTTGCTGTCTTCCATGCCTCAGGCAATCTCCCTGTTTCGATAGATGTATTGAATATTGTTGTTAGGTGTACACATAGCGCCTCTGCTCCCTCTCTCAGGACCCATGGAGAGATGTTATCTGGCCCCATTGCCTTTGAGGTATCTAGCTCACTCAGAAGCCTCTTCACTTCTTCATCGGTTGTGTGTACTGTGTCCAGCACATGGTGGTGTATCACACCTCTCCGTCTTTCTGGAGCCCCTCCTGTCTCCTCTGTGAACACTTCTTTGAATCTCTTGAGTTCCTCACATACTTCACGGTCATTTCCTGTTGTCTCTCCTCCTTCCTTCCTTAGCCTGATTACCTGGTCCTTGACTGTTGTTTTCCTCCTGATGTGGCTGTACAACAGTTTCGGGTCAGATTTGGCTTTCGCTGCTATGTCATTTTCATATTGTCTTTGGGCCTCCCTTCTTATCTGTGCATATTCGTTTCTGGCCCTACGACTGTTCTCCTTATTCTCCTGGGTCCTTTGCCTTCTATATTTCTTCCATTCCCTGGCACACTTGGTTTTTGCCTCCCTGCACCTTTGGGTGAACCATGGACTCATCCTGGCTTTTTCATTATTCCTGTTACCCTTGGGTACAACCTCTCCTCTGTGTGTGTGTGTGTGTGTGTGTGTGTGTGTGTGTGTGTGTGTGTGTGTGTGTGTGTGTGTGTGTGTGTGTATGTGTGTGTGTGTGTGTGTGCGCACGCGCGCGCGTGTGTAAGAAGCCATTTATTTAACCAAATCCAGTCTGTTGAAGTCTCCTCCCTCCACAAACCACCTCCCTGCACAAACCACCTCCCTCCACAAGCCACCACCCTCCACAAACCACCTCCCTCCACAAACCACCTCCCTCCACAAACCATCCCCCTCCACAAACCACCACCCTCCACAAACCACCTCCCTCCACAAACCACCTCCCTCCACAAACCACCACCCTCCACAAACCACCAACCTCCACAAACCACCTCCCTCCACAAACCACCTCCCTCCACAAACCACCGCCCTCCACAAACCACCTCCCTCCACAAACCACCGCCCTCCACAAACCACCGCCCTCCACAAACCACCGCCCTCCACAAACCACCGCCCTCCACAAACCACCGCCCTCCACAAACCACCGCCCTCCACAAACCACCGCCCTCCACAAACCACCGCCCTCCACAAACCACCGCCCTCCACAAACCACTGCCCTCCACAAACCACTGCCCTCCACAAACCACCGCCCTCCACAAACCACCGCCCTCCACAAACCACCGCCCTCCACAAACCACTGCCCTCCACAAACCACCGCCCTCCACAAACCACCGCCCTCCACAAACCACCGCCCTCCACAAACCACCGCCCTCCACAAACCACCACCCTCCACAAACCACCTCCCTCCACAAACCACCGCCCTCCACAAACCACCGCCCTCCACAAACCACCGCCCTCCATAAACCACCTCCCTCCACAAACCACCGCCCTCCACAAATCACCTCCCTCCACAAACCACCTCCCTCCTCAAACCACCGCCCTCCACAAATCACCTCCCTCCACAAACCACCGCCCTCCACAAACCACCACCCTCCACAAACCACCTCCCTGCACAAACCACCGCCCTCCACAAATCACCTCCCTCCACAAATCACCTCCCTCCACAATCCACCGCCCTCCATAAACCATCTCCCTCCACAAATCACCTCCCTCCACAAATCACCTCCCTCCACAAATCACCTCCCTCCACAAATCACCTCCCTCCACAAATCACCTCCCTCCACAAACCACCGCCCTCCATAAACCACCGCCCTCCACAAACCACCTCCCTCCACACTGTCCTCTCCAATGGCAGCTCCTTTACATCCGGTGGGTAGATTACGGTCGTCACTGTGACGTGTAGTGTCCAAAATATTACACAGTGCTTGAGGCACTCATGGAGGCCCATGAATTCCCTCTTTCCTCTGGCTAGGAACTTGAGTAGGCAAGTTATCTTCAAGGCCTTTTTTTAGTAGTAATAAGATAGTGTCTTACATTTTCTTAACTGTGTATTGCAAAGTAGCTTTGGTCAGTAGGTGACTTGGAGCTGCCTAGCACGTGCCAGTAGGCCTCCTGCAGTGCTCCTTCTTTCCCATATATGTGGCCAGTCCTATGGTCATTACCTTGAACACTATGTGCTTAAATTGTCCACTTATTGAGGAATATAGATATAGTATAATAACCTGTGGCATGTCAAGATAAATTATTAAAGTGAATAAGATACCAGATTCATTATGCAAATTTCCTAAATTTGCTTGTAACATATAAATGAACTGTATATATAAATCCAGAGGGCTATGGGGTGCACAAACTAGCCACTACCGTCCACAGGCTGGCTATGGGGAGCACAAACTAGCCACTACCGTCCACAGGCTGGCTATGGGGTGCACAAACTAGCCACTACCGTCCACAGGCTGGCTATGGGGTGCACAAACTAGCCACTACCGTCCACAGGCTGGCTATGGGGTGCACAAACTAGCCACTACCGTCCACAGGATGGGTATGGGGTGCACAAACTAGCCACTACCGTCCACAGGCTGGCTATGGGGTGCACAAACTAGCCACTAACGTCCACAGGCTGGCTATGGGGTGCACAAACTAGCCACTAACGTCCACAGGCTGGCTATGGGGTGCACAAACTAGCCACTACCGTCCACAGGCTGGCTATGGGGTGCACAAACTAGCCACTACCGTCCACAGGCTGGCTATGGGGTGCACAAACTAGCCACTACCGTCCACAGGCTGGCTATGGGGTGCACAAACTAGCCACTACCGTCCACAGGCTGGCTATGGGGTGCACAAACTAGCCACTACCGTCCACAGGCTGGCTATGGGGTGCACAAACTAGCCACTACCGTCCACAGGCTGGCTATGGGGTGCACAAACTAGCCACTACCGTCCACAGGCTGGCTATGGGGTGCACAAACTAGCCACTACCGTCCACAGGCTGGCTATGGGGTGCACAAACTAGCCACTACCGTCCACAGGCTGGCTATGGGGTGCACAAACTAGCCACTACCGTCCACAGGCTGGCTATGGGGTGCACAAACTAGCCACTACCGTCCACAGGATGGGTATGGGGTGCACAAACTAGCCACTACCGTCCACAGGCTGGCTATGGGGTGCACAAACTAGCCACTAACGTCCACAGGCTGGCTATGGGGTGCACAAACTAGCCACTACCGTCCACAGGCTGGCTATGGGGTGCACAAACTAGCCACTACCGTCCACAGGCTGGCTATGGGGTGCACAAACTAGCCACTACCGTCCACAGGCTGGCTATGGGGTGCACAAACTAGCCACTACCGTCCACAGGCTGGCTATGGGGTGCACAAACTAGCCACTAACGTCCACAGGCTGGCTATGGGGTGCACAAACTAGCCACTACCGTCCACAGGCTGGCTATGGGGTGCACAAACTAGCCACTACCGTCCACAGGCTGGCTATGGGGTGCACAAACTAGCCACTACCGTCCACAGGCTGGCTATGGGGTGCACAAACTAGCCACTACCGTCCACAGGCTGGCTATGGGGTGCACAAACTAGCCACTACCGTCCACAGGCTGGCTATGGGGTGCACAAACTAGCCACTACCGTCCACAGGCTGGCTATGGGGTGCACAAACTAGCCACTACCGTCCACAGGCTGGCTATGGGGTGCACAAACTAGCCACTACCGTCCATAGGCTGGCTATGGGGTGCACAAACTAGCCACTACCGTCCACAGGCTGGCTATGGGGTGCACAAACTAGCCACTACCGTCCACAGGCTGGCTATGGGGTGCACAAACTAGCCACTACCGTCCACAGACTGGCTATGGGGTGCACAAGCTAGCCACTACCGTCCACAGGCTGGCTATGGGGTGCACAAACTAGCCACTACCGTCCACAGGCTGGCTATGGGGTGCACAAGCTAGCCACTACCGTCCACAGGCTGTCTATGGGGTGCACAAACTAGCCACTACCGTCCACAGGCTGGCTATGGGGTGCACAAACTAGCCACTACCGTCCACAGGCTGGCTATGGGGTGCACAAACTAGCCACTACCGTCCACAGGCTGGCTATGGGGTGCACAAACTAGCCACTACCGTCCACAGGCTGGCTATGGGGTGCACAAAGTAGCCACTACCGTCCACAGGCTGGCTATGGGGTTCACAAACTAGCCACTACCGTCCACAGGATGGCTATGGGGTGCCCAAACTAGCCACTACCGTCCACAGGCTGGCTATGGGGTGCACAAACTAGCCACTACCGTCCACAGGCTGGCTATGGGGTGCACAAACTAGCCACTACCGTCCACAGGCTGGCTATGGGGTGCACAAACTAGCCACTACCGTCCACAGGCTGGCTATGGGGTGCACAAACTAGCCACTACCGTCCACAGGCTGGCTATGGGGTGCACAAACTAGCCACTACCGTCCACAGGCTGGCTATGGGGTGCACAATCTAGCCACTACCGTCCACAGGCTGGCTATGGGGTGCACAAACTAGCCACTACCGTCCACAGGATGGGTATGGGGTGCACAAACTAGCCACTACCGTCCACAGGATGGGTATGGGGTGCACAAACTAGCCACTACCGTCCACAGGCTGGCTATGGGGTGCACAAACTAGCCACTACCGTCCACAGGCTGGCTATGGGGTGCACAAACTAGCCACTACCGTCCACAGGATGGGTATGGGGTGCACAAACTAGCCACTACCGTCCACAGGATGGGTACGGGGTGCACAAACTAGCCACTACCGTCCACAGGCTGGCTATGGGGTGCCCAAACTAGCCACTACCGTCCACAGGCTGGCTATGGGGTGCACAAACTAGCCACGTAACCCATTTGGGAAAATAGTTAAGTAATCAGACATACAATAGAGTCTGAAGAAGTCCATTGTAACCTCTGTAATTTTTATTTTTTACTCTACCGTTCAGAGAATGAACTAAGTCAGTTCCACACTTGTTTGGTGGGGGGATAGAGTGCAAATGAGAGCCTGGTTAAGTATCACTAGTTCTGTGAGGTGGTGTGTGCCGCCTGGCCAGGCAGACATCACTGAGTAGGCTCCACTTTGTTTAGTGGGGTGATGTGTCCCGCTACGGCCAGGTAGCCATCACTGAGTAGGCTCCACTTTGTTTAGTGGGGTGATGTGTTCCGCTAGGGCCAGGCAGCCATCACTGAGTAGGCTCCACTTTGTTTAGTGGGGTGATGTGTTCCGCTGAGGCCAAGTAGCCATCACTGAGTAGGCTCCACTTTGTTTAGTGGGGTGATGCGTTCCGCAGGGGCCAGGTAGCCATCACTGAGTAGGCTCCACTTTGTTTTTATTGCTGAAGTCGTTTACCTTATTGCCTGTCTCTCGTAAATACTTCTTTATTAGTACTGGAGTCGTTTCTCACTCGTACGTACTCTACCTAGGGTCGTTTCTCACTCGTACGTACTCTACCTAGGGTCGTTTCTCACTCTTACGTACTCTACCTAGGGTCGTTTCTCACTCGTATATACTTCCCTTACAGGGGTCGTTTCTCACTCTTATATACTTCCCTTACAGGGGTCGTTTCTCACTCGTACGTACTCTACCTAGGGTCGTTTCTCACTCGTATATACTTCCCTTACAGGGGTCGTTTCTCACTCGTACGTTCTCTACCTAGGGTCGTTTCTCACTCGTATATACTTTCCTTACAGGGGTCGTTTCTCACTCGTACGTTCTCTACCTAGGGTCGTTTCTCACTTGTACGTTCTCTACCTAGGGTTGTTTCTCACTCGTATGTACTCTACCTAGGGTAGTTTCTCACTCGTATGTACTCTACCTAGGGTCGTTTCTCACTCGTATGTACTCTACCTAGGGTCGTTTCTCACTCATATGTACTCTGCCTAGGGTAGTTTCTCACTCGTATGTACTCTGCCTAGGGTAGTTTCTCACTCGTATGTACTCTACCTAGGGTAGTTTCTCACTCGTATGTACTCTACCTAGGGTAGTTTCTCACTCGTATGTACTCTACATAGGATCGTTTCTCACTCGTATGTACTCTATCTAGGGTAGCTTCTCACTCGTATGTACTCTACCTAGGGTAGTTTCTCACTCGTATGTACTCTACCTAGGGTCGTTTCTCACTCGTATGTACTCTACCTAGGGTCGTTTCTCACTCGTATATACTTCCCTTACAGGGGTCGTTTCTCACTCGTATATTCTTCCCTTACAGGGGTCGTTTCTCACTCGTATATACTTCCCTTACAGGGGTCGTTTCTAACTCGTATATTCTTCCCTTACAGGGGTCGTTTCTCACTCGTATATACTTCCCTTACAGGGGTCGTTTCTCACTCGTATATACTTCTCTGCCTGGGGTCGTTTTCCACTGGATGGCTTAACATCTACCAGATACTCAGATGTGAACATGTGACTAATTCATGATCTAGTAGGTATTGTCTACAAGATGCCCGGATGCTGCACACTCTGGTCAGTGTCAGATCAAACCTACCCAACATACTCGCCTGTCTCGTGCTGGTCAGTGTCAGATCAAACCTACCCAACATACTCGCCTGTCTCGTGCTGGTCAGTCTCAGATCTAACCTACCCAACATACTCGTCTGTCTCGTGCTGGTCAGTCTCAGATCTAACCTGCCCAACATACTCGCCTGTCTCGTGCTGGTCAGTCTCAGATCTAACCTACCCAACATACTCGCCTGTCTCGTGCTGGTCAGTCTCAGATCTAACCTACCCAACATACTCGTCTGTCTCGTGCTGGTCAGTCTCAGATCTAACCTGCCCAACATACTCGCCTGTCTCGTGCTGGTCAGTCTCAGATCTAACCTACCCAACATACTCGCCTGTCTCGTGCTGGTCAGTGTCAACTCTAACCTACCCAACATACTCGCCTGTCTCGTGCTGGTCAGTGTCAACTCTAACCTACCCAACATACTCGCCTGTCTACTGCTGGTCAGTCTCAGATCTAACCTACCCAACATACTCGTCTGTCTCGTGCTGGTCAGTGTCAACTCTAACCTACCCAACATACTCGCCTGTCTACTGCTGGTCAGTCTCAGATCTAACCTACCCAACATACTCGCCTGTCTCGTGCTGGTCAGTCTCAGATCTAACCTACCCAACATACTCGCCTGTCTCGTGCTGGTCAGTCTCAGATCTAACCTACCCAACATACTCGCCTGTCTCGTGCTGGTCAGTGTCAACTCTAACCTACCCAACATACTCGCCTGTCTCGTGCTGGTCAGTGTCAACTCTAACCTACCCAACATACTCGTCTGTCTCGTGCTGGTCAGTGTCAACTCTAACCTACCCAACATACTCGCCTGTCTCGTGCTGGTCAGTCTCAGATCTAACCTACCCAACATACTCGCCTGTCTCGTGCTGGTCAGTCTCAGATCTAACCTACCCAACATACTCGCCTGTCTCGTGCTGGTCAGTGTCAGCTCTAACCTACCCAACATACTCGCCTGTCTCGTGCTGGTCAGTGTCAGCTCTAACCTACCCAACATACTCGCCTGTCAGTACTGCCCATCACTAACATTGTATGCGCCCACACATCGCCTACACAACTCACACTACCTCATAGTGACCATCAGTTTTTTATGCTTCTCTATTGATGTGACTAATAAAGGCGATATGAGACTGACCAGGACGGGACGGGTGAGTATGTTGGGTAGGTTAGATCTGAGACTGACCAGGACGGGACGGGTGAGTATGTTGAGTAGGTTGGATCTGAGACTGACCAACCCGGGACGGGTGAGTATGCTGGGTAGGTTAGATCTGAGACTGACCAGGACGAGACGGGTGAGTATGTTGGGTAGGTTAGATCTGAGACTGACCAGGACGGGACGGGTGAGTATGTTGAGTAGGTTGGATCTGAGACTGACCAACCCGGGACGGGTGAGTATGCTGGGTAGGTTAGATCTGAGACTGACCAGGACGAGACGGGTGAGTATGTTGGGTAGGTTAGATCTGAGACTGACCAGGACGGGACGGGTGAGTATGTTGGGTAGGTTGGATCTGAGACTGACCAACCCGGGACGGGTGAGTATGCTGGGTAGGTTAGATCTGAGACTGACCAGGACGAGACGGGTGAGTATGTTGGGTAGGTTAGATCTGAGACTGACCAGGACGGGACGGGTGAGTATGTTGGGTAGGTTAGATCTGAGACTGACCAGGACGGGACGGGTGAGTATGTTGGGTAGGTTAGATCTGAGACTGACCAGGACGGGACGGGTGAGTATGTTGGGTAGGTTAGATCTGAGACTGACCAGGACGGGACGGGTGAGTATGTTGGGTAGGTTAGATCTGAGACTGACCAGGACGGGACGGGTGAGTATGTTGGGTAGGTTAGATCTGAGACTGACCAGGACGGGACGGGTGAGTATGTTGGGTAGGTTAGATCTGAGACTGACCAGGACGGGACGGGTGAGTATGTTGGGCAGGTTAGATCTGAGACTGACCAGGACGGGACGGGTGAGTATGTTGGGTAGGTTAGATCTGAGACTGACCAGGACAGGACGGGTGAGTATGTTGGGTAGGTTAGATCTGAGAGTGACCAGGACGGGACGGGTGAGTATGCTGGGTAGGTTCTATACATGACTGTCCGGCACAAGATGTCTGAGAATGGTGCGTATCCCTGGAGTATACCTGGAGAGGGTCCCGGGGGTCAACACCCTCGCGACCCAGTCTGTGACCAGGCCTCGTGTTGGATCAGGGCCTGATCAACCAGGCTGTTACTGTTGGCCACACGCAACCCCACTCGACCCACTGCCCGGTTGGTCAGGTACCGGCTTTAGGTGCCTGTCCAGTGCCTGCTTGAAGACAGCCAGGGACCTACTGGTAATCCCCCTTATGTATGCTGAGAGGTAAACAGTCTCGGGCCCCTGACACTTACTGTGTTGTCTCTTATCGTGCTAGTGGCGCCCCTTCTTTTAACTGGGGGGGATGTTACATCGTCTGCCAAGTTTTTTGGGAGTTTTGGGAAGTGATTTTCGTGTTTAAGTTTGGTACTAGTCCCTCTAGCATTCTCAAAGTGTATATTTTCACGTATCTCTCCCGCCTACGTTCTAGAGTACAGGTGGAGGAAATATAAGCGTTCTCAGTAATTGAGGTGTTTTATCGCAGTTAGGTGTTCCGTGAAGGTTCTCTGAGACTGACCAACCCGGGACGGGTGAGAATGTTGAGTAGGTTGGATGTGAGAGTGACCAACCCGGGACGGGTGAGAATGTTGAGTAGGTTGGATGTGAGAGTGACCAACCCGGGACGGGCGAGAATGTTGAGTAGGTTGGATGTGAGAGTGACCAACCCGGGACGGGCGAGAATGTTGAGTAGGTTGGATGTGAGAGTGACCAACCCGGGACGGGCGAGAATGTTGAGTAGGTTGGATGTGAGAGTGACCAACCCGGGACGGGCGAGAATGTTGTTTAGGTTGGATCTGAGAGTGACCAACCCGGGACGGGCGAGAATGTTGTGTAGGTTGGATCTGAGAGTGACCAACCCGGGACGGGCGAGAATGTTGAGTAGGTTGGATGTGAGAGTGACCAACCCGGGACGGGCGAGAATGTTGAGTAGGTTGGATCTGAGAGTGACCAACCCGGGACGGGCGAGAATATTGAGTAGGTTGGATCTGAGAGTGACCAACCCGGGACGGGCGAGAATATTAAGTAGGTTGGATCTGAGAGTGACCAACCCGGGACGGGCGAGAATATTAAGTAGGTTGGATCTGAGAGTGACCAACCCGGGACGGGCGAGAATATTAAGTAGGTTGGATCTGAGAGTGACCAACCCGGGACGGGTGAGAATATTAAGTAGGTTGGATCTGAGAGTGACCAACCCGGGACGGGCGAGAATATTGAGTAAGTTAGATCTGAGAGTGACCAACCCGGGACGGGCGAGAATATTGAATAGGTTGGATCTAAGAGTGACCAACCCGGGACGGGCGAGAATATTGAGTAGGTTGGATCTGAGAGTGACCAACCCGGGACGGGCGAGAATATTAAGTAGGTTGGATCTGAGAGTGACCAACCCGGGACGGGCGAGTGCGTGTCATGCAGATAACTAACGTTACGTTACAATTTTCTTATTATATTGTATACTCCGCATGATCCTGCGCCTTATATGCCGAAAATACACTAAATTCCCTAACTCTTCCCATAAAATCTACTGTTGTTTTGTTTCAAGAAAATAAGTCATTGCGGTTTTTTTTTCACTGTTTTAATTACAATAATAAACCCATTATTTATTCTTCATTATTTATTCCTAACATTAAATTTCTGTATTACTGTTGGTAGAACATTTCATTTTGGCAACGTTTTGCTCGGTTTTCGCTAGATGAAGCTCCTGGAGAGCGAAACGTTGCCACAGTAAAATGTCACACGAGTTACACTTGTGTCCTTCTACCTAACATGGAATATCTATTCTCTTCCTTATCTGCATCTCTCCTTTCATTAATATATTTTAAAATCAATTTGTTCCGGTGAGGATTTTAATAAATGGATTAGAAAACCTACAAGTTTACTGATGTGACACTTGTGCTACTGCCACTAGTGTCCTCGCAACATGAAACATGCCTAGTTCGCTAGGTTCATGTTGTTTGTAGGATCGATAGAGGAGTGGATAAGGTAACATGTACATTGTGTGGTCTACCGAGGCGACAAAATGTGTCGTGGGGTCGAACCCTGACATGATGATGATTATATATATATATATATATATATATATATATATATATATATATATATATATATATATATATATAAGCGCCAGATTTTGACCAAACATTATTAAATGATCAATGTCAAAATCATTTCTCATCTCATTACTCCATTTAATTGCATCCACCCTCCTCGCTACTCCTGTTTGCAATCTGGGCGAGTAAATTGGTCAATTTATACATGCCAATCCTCTTTTCCTGGTGTTCCACCTCATTCATCCTCAGCAGACGAGTTCTTACAAATCTTTCTCACGTATTTCCTCTCTGCTGCCATGACTGCCATTCTCTCTCCCTTGGGTAAACATTGGAAATATCTCTCTTGACTGTTCTATTGCTGTGCTCTCCAAAAAATCTACTTTGGGCAGCTGTTGTTGTGACCAAAACCGGTTCCGGTCTGTCAGTGGAAAAGCAGAGAAACTAGTGTGACACGATTCTTTATTGACAACGTTTCGCCCACACAGTGGGCTTTATTAAGTCACAGTCAGACTTCTATCCTCTCTCGAAGAAAAAGAAGTATGATCAAATGGCCATTTTATATATAACTAAATAACGAAAAAGGCACAATACCGTGACTGGAACGATACACAAATAACCCGCACATAGAATAGAGGACTTAACGACGACGTTTCGGTCCGATTTGGACCATTTACAAAGTCACACTGGTCCATCATATTCTATGGATACCGAAATGAATTTCGTGGGCTTACGTGAGTGGGGGGGGGTGATAACAGTACCTAGGTCGGTAGGCAAGTACTCTGCCTGCCAACAAGGTATACAAGTACATGTACAAGGTATACAAGTACATGTACAAGGTATACAAGTACATGTACAAGGTATACAAGTACATGTACAAGATATACAGGTACATGTACAAGGTATACAAGTACACGTACAAGACATACAAGTACATGTACAAGGTATACAAGTACATGTACAAGGTATACAAGTACATGTACAAGGTACACAAGTACATGTACAAGGTATACAAGTACATGTACAAGGTACACAAGTACATGTACAAGGTATACAAGTACATGTACAAGGTATACAAGTACATGTACAAGGTATACAAGTACATGACAAGGTATACAAGTATGTGTACAAGGTATACAGATCATAGCTGACATCAGTGACATACTACTATATAGGAAGTCGCTTGTTATGCTGAGCATTTCCCGCAAATTAGGTCAGTTTTATCCCAGGATGTGACCCACACCAGTCCACTAACACCCAGGATGTGACCCACACCAGTCCACTAACACCCAGGATATGACCCACACCAGTCCACTAACACCCAGGATGTGACCAAACCAGTCCACTAACACCCAGGATGTGACCCAAACCAGTCCACTAACACCCAGGATGTGACCCCCACCAGTCCACTAACACCCAGGATGTGACCCACACCAGTTCACTAACACCCAGAATGTGACCCACACCAGTCCACTAACATCCAGGATGTGACTCACACCATTCCACTAACACCCAGGATGTGACCCACACCAGTCCACTAACACCCAGGATATGACCCACACCAGTCCACTAACACCCAGGATGTGACCAAACCAGTCCACTAACACCCAGGATGTGACCCCCACCAGTCCACTAACACCCAGGATGTGACCCACACCAGTTCACTAACACCCAGAATGTGACCCACACCAGTCCACTAACATCCAGGATGTGACTCACACCAGTCCACTAACACCCAGGATGTGACCCACACCAGTCCACTAACACCCAGGTACCCATTTTACTGATGGGTGAACATAGACAACCGGTGTAAGATAACGCATCCAATGTTACCACCCTCGCCAAGAATCGAACCTGAACCCTCACCGTGTGAAGAAAGAACTTTTCCTACTATTCCACGGGTGAACTGGCATGGTGAGGCAACAGGTGAACTGGCAGGGTGAGGCAGCCAGGTGAAGTAGCAGGGTGAGGCAAACAGTTGAACTGGCAGGGTGAGGCAGCAAGGTGGGCTGGCAGGGTGGGGCAGCCGTGTGAACTGGCAGGGTGGGGCAGCAAGGTGGTCTGGCAAGGTGGGGCAGCAAGGTGGTCTGGCAGGGTGAGGCAGCCAGGTGAACTGGCAGGGTGAGGCAGCCAGGTGAACTGGCAGGGTGAGGCAGCCAGGTGAACTGGCAGGGTGAGGCAGCCAGGTGAACTAGCAGGGTGAGGCAGCCAGGTGAACTGGCAGGGTGAGGCAGCCAGGTGGGCTGGCAGGGTGGGGCAGCCAGGTGGGCTGGCAGGGTGGGGCAGCCAGGTGGGCTGGCAGGGTGGGGCAGCCAGGTGAACTGGCAGGGTGGGGCAGCCAGGTGAACTGGCAGGGTGAGGCAGCCAGGTGAGCTGGCAGAGTGAGGAAGCCAGGTGAACTGCCAGGGTGAGGCAGCAAGGTGGGCTGCCAGTGTGAGGCAGCAAGGTGGGCTGCCAGTGTGAGGCAGCAATGTGGGCTGGCAGGGTGGGGCAGCAAGGTGGGCTGGCAGGGTGAGCCAGGAAGGTGGGCTGGCAGGGTAAGGCAACCAGGTGGGCTGGCAGGGTGGGGCAGCCAGGTGAACTGGCACGATGAGGCAGCTAGGTGAATTGCCAGGGTGAGGCAGCAAGGTGGGCTGGCAGGGTGAGCCAGCAAGGTGGGCTGGCAGGGTGAGCCAGCAAGGTGAGCTAGCAGGGTGAAGCAGCAATATGGCCTGGCAGGTTGAGGCAGCAAGGTGAACTGGCAGGGTGGGGCAGCAAGGTGGGCTTGCAGGATGAGGCAGCAAGGTGAACTGGCAGGGTGGGGCAGCATGGTGGGCTGGCAAGGTGGGCTGGCAGGGTGAGACAGTAAGGTGGGCTGGTAGGGTGGGGCAGCAAGGTGGGCTTGCAGGGTGAGGCAGCCAGGTGGGCTGGCAGGATGAGGCAGCCAGGTGAACTGGCAGGATGGTCTGGCAGGGTGGGCTGGCAGGGTGGGCTGGCAGGATGAGCTGGCAGGGTGGGCTGGCAGGATGGTCTGGCAGGATGGGCTGGCAGGGTAGGCTGGCAGGGTGGGCTGGCAGGGTGGGCTGGCAGGGTGGTCTGGCAGGGTGGTCTGGAAGGGTGGTCTGGCAGGGTGATCTGGCAGGGTGGTCTGGCAGGGTGGTCTGGCAGGGTGGTCTGGCAGGGTGGTCTGGCAGGAGAAAAAATCCTTATAACCTCCTAAACACTAATCTATTAAATTTTTCTAGAAAATACGTCAATATCTTATTTTAATAATAAAAAAATACGAATAAACTTACCTTCCGTATTTCCCATAATAATTATTAACACTTATAACTAATAATAATTATTCTAATTTATATTCCACGTACTCGTTCACTGTTACATTGTACTTATATATGTACATGTACACGAGTACAATTACACAAAGTTACATAATTACATACGTAGTAATGTGTGTAGATTACTTTGAATTATAAGGGATTCTTAGTGACTGATTCCCAGTCTTGTTCTTGTAATATAGTGACTTAATTATCCACTGTTATTATGTCCCTCAAATGGAGACGAGAGTAAACTCTCGGGGTATTTATATTGATACTGATACATATATGCAGTGAGAGATCTACCTGTCCGTGTATACCGAGACAACTATGGGTATACAGACGTAAGCTTCGTTAAGTCTACACACACACACACACACACACACACACACACACACACACACACACACACACACACACACACACACACAGGAAGTATTTACAGTGGAGGCTGAAGGGACAAACGGGAAGACAAAACAGGGATATACCAAAAAGTGTTGGATGAATTACACACAACTCAGGAGGAGGTGGAGAAGCTCCCAAGTGACCTTGATACCTCAAAGGCGGTGGGACTGGACAACATCTGTCCGTGGGTCCTTAGAGAGGGAGCAGGGACACTGTGTGTGCCACTAACCAAAATCTTTAACACTTCCCTTGAAACTGGGCAACTACCTGAAGTGTGGAAGAAGGCAAATGTAGTCCCCATCTTTAAGAAGGGAGACAGAAATAAAGCACTAAATTATAAACAAGTGTCACTGACATGTATAGTATGCAAAGTCTTGGAAAAGATTATCAGGAGGAGAGTGGTGGAGCACCTGGAGCGGAACAAGATTATAAACGACAGCCAGCACGGATTCATGGAATTCAAATCCTGTGTCACAAACCTACTAGAGTTTTATGACAAGGTCCTCATCCAGGGACACCAGATATAGTCCTGACAAACAGACTGTGACATCTTTCACTGTCGTATATCTCCTGGCGGAAACGTAGGATCTGACCATATCCATGTTATAATGCAACTGCAAACTTCTCCACTCCATTTAGAATACCTGTACCTCCTAAACCCAATATCAACACCCTAGGATTTGACCCCTTCTGGGCATTTCTGGGTGAAGATGAAATTGTGTCGCTGGAAAATCTACCTTCCACTGCAATTGACGACGCGATCAGGTCCCTTTACAATCGAATAATTGATGCTACTAATGCAACTTGCCAATTAGCTTCCACAAAGATCTACCAACAATATAAACCTACGAGGGAAATTAAAGACGCTTTGAGAAATTATCAAGCAGAATGTCGAAGGCATCTTCAAACGCGACAACCACCAGTAGCTACATTGCACAGATTAAGGCAAGAATTAATTAACATGATTAGTCATCACAAACGTGACTTATGGAAATTGCTAGTTCTCCAAGCTAATCAGTATAAACGTGAACCAGCAAAATTTTGGAGTAAGATTCGACAACTTTTAGGGGCAAAGCACAAGGTTCCTAACTACCTAGTTCATACCTTCACTGACGAGGATGAAGATGTTGAGATTAAACTTGATGATCCACAGGACTATGCTAATTTGATGGGTTATGTATGGGAGAAAATTCTCTCCCACAATAACAGTCGTAGATTTAACAATAATCATTATCAGTTGGTAAATGAATGGAGAGATGAGAATTTGGATGATCTACAACCACTACCTTCCATCGATACTTCAACTCTTGAAGACGCCCACCCGCTTACTAGACCTATTACATTACTAGAGATGAGTCAGGTTATTGAGAAATAGAGCCCCTGGCCTCTCTGGAATAACAATGAAACAAATAAAGTTCCTACCCAGAAATTGTAAACAGTCTTTGGTTAATATCTTTAATGCCATCTTGGCCTCAGGACATTTTCCAGTGGTTTTTAAGACTGCTAAGATGATCTTTCTTGGTAAGCCCAATAAAGACATCCACCAACCTGGGAACTATAGACCTATATCTTTACTTGAAGTCACTGGAAAAGTTCTTGAGAAAGTCATTTCCAACAGACTGAACTACTATATGGAGTTTAATCACTTTTTTACTGAAAAACAATTTGGCTTTAGAACACATAGAGGTACCAATCATGCAATAAATGTTATTTTCGATACTGTAGCAAGTCTAAAACATCAGGGCAATCTTGCCTTAATTGCCACCAGAGATGTTCATAAAGCTTTTGATAGCTTATGGCATGATGGCCTTATATACAAACTTATTGACCTACCAGACCAAAACTGGACTTTTCTCAGAATAATATATAATTTCTTAACTCAAACCAAAGTCATTCCCACCTTTCATGGCAGGTCGACAGAGCCTTTTATACCAACAGCTGGTGTCCCACAAGGTTCTTGTCTCAGTCCACTTCTGTTCAACATTTATGTGAATGACCTTCCTCAACCAGAGTTTAATGATACGATTGTGACACAGTTTGCAGATGATGTTATTCATGTCGTCTCATCAACTCCGGTAACAGGAAAATACAAGTATGAGAGAGTCATAGAAAAAATGAATATTGAACTTCGTCGAACATCTAATTGGGAAAAGAAATGGAGAATTACGACTAATCGTGACAAAGTCCTTGTTAGCACGATACGATGTTTTGCATCAACCATCGAAGATAAAGGGAGTATCAGAGGTACACCTGTAGCCATTAGAAACCCTAACAAGATCTTGGGATATGAAATAGACAGGCTGCTCCACTCAACATCTCATGTAACTAAAAAGATCAACACAGCCAAAGCCGGTCTTAGCAGTCTCTTTCGATTCAATCAAGCCCCTCCACATGTCAAAAAACATCTGTATAAAATGATAATAAGACCTATACTCGAATACCCTTGTGTCCCAATGTCATTAACAACAAAGACCAACATGCTACGGCTACAACGGGTCCAGAATAGAGCTCTCCGCTTCATTACCGATACCAGGAGGAGAGACAGAGTTAAAATGGCAGATTTACACGTACAACAGGATATTACTGCCTTAAATGTACGACTGGACACCCTGAAGAAGAAACAACTCTATGCAATGCAAAAACTCTACATGCCAGATAGAGAACATCCTCTACAAGTTGAAAATACCACGGATTATATGATCAATGCTCCTCCTCACAGGACTCAAAGAATGACTCTCCCATCAGAGGGTCCGACGATTACCATCGACCAATGATATTGAGCAACCTCCTGCAGATGGAGATGATTGGCTAACACCAGAACCCTTCTATGTTTACTAAGAATATCATCGCCCCCAATTAGGTAGACATCTTGTACAACATTCTGTTAAAATTATGCTACTATTACTATGGCGGGACACCACCTTGTAAGAAGCTATTGTGTCAAGTAATTCTTTATAAACCGGCCAGAAAATTATTGCCTTCATTGCCGTTTAAATATCCGTTGTGCAATCACAAAAAAAATTGCAACTTGTATATTTACTACCAATAATTCAGAGTCATGTATTTATATATCTGTTATATCTATGTGACTCTGATGGGTTAGTATTATACCCCTTCAAGAATATCTTATTATTCCACATATACTTTTTAAATTGCACCAAAGTGGTTGGGCCACTTACCTTTTATATCCTACCTCTCTCCCCCCTCCCACCCTTTTCCAATATTTCTATCCTTACCCATCCTTCTTCCTTACCCATCTTACCAAAGCTCTGGTCATAAGAAGAACAACTTAAGTAAGAAATGAGAGGGAGTGATGGGTTGATTGCATTTTCTTGGACTGCAAGAAGGCCTTCGACACAGTTCCTCACAAGAGATTAGTACAGAAGCTGGAGGAACAGGCATGTATAACAGGAAGGGCACTGCAATGGATCAGAGAATACCTAACAGGGAGGCAACAACGAGTCATGGTACGTGATGAGGTATCACAGTGGGCGCCAGTGACGAGCGGGGTCCCACAGGGGTCAGTCCTAGGACCAGTGCTATTCTTGGTTTATGTGAACGACATGATGGAAGGGATAGACTCAGAAGTGTCCCTGTTTGCAGATGATGTGAAGTTAATTAGGAGAATTAAATCAGACGCGGACCAGACAGGTCTACAAAGAGACCTGGACAGACTGGATGTGTGGTCCAGAAACTGGCTCATAGAATTTAACCCCGCCAAATGCAAAGTCATGAAGATCGGAGGGGGGCAAAGAAGACCGCAGACAGAGTATAGGCTAGGTGGCCAAAGGCTGCAAACCTCACTCAAGGAGAAAAGTCTAGGAGTGAGTATAATACCGAGTACATCGCCAGAAGCACACATCAACCAGATAACTGCTGCGGCATATGGGCGCTTGGCAAACCTGAGAATAGCGTTCCGGTACCTTAGTAAGGAATCGTTCAAGACTTTATACACTGTGTAAGCCAGGCCCATACTGGAGTATGCAGCACCAGTTTGGAACCCACACCTAGCCAAGCACGTCAAGAAATTAGAGAAAGTGCAAAGGTTTGCAACAAGGTTAGTTCCAGAGCTCAGGGGAATGTCCAATGAAGAAAGGTTAAGGGAAATCGGTCTGACGATACTGGAGGACAGGAGGGTCAGGGGAGACATGATAACGACATATAAAATACTGCGTGGAATAGAGAAGGTGAACAGAGACAGGATGTTTCAGAGATGTGACACAGAAACAAGAGGTCACAATTGGAAGTTGAAGACTCAGATGAGTCAAAGGGATGTTAGGAAGTATTTCTTCAGTCGTAGAGTAGTTAGGAAGTGGAATAGTCTGGAAAGTGATGTAGTGGAGGCAGGAACTATACATAGTTTTAAGATGAGGTATGATAAAGTTCATGGAGCAGAGAGAGGACCTAGTAGCGGTCGGTGAAGAGGCGGGGCCAGGATCTGAGTCTCGACCCCTGCAACCACAATTAGGTGAGTACACACACACACACACAAACACACACACAAACACACACACACAAACACACGCACACACACACACACACACACACACTGGGGAGACATGATAACGACATACAAGATACTGTGGGGAATAGACAAGGTGGACAGAGAAAGGATGTTCCAGAGAGGGGACACAGGGACAAGGGGTCACAACTGGAAGCTGAAGACTCAGACGAGTCACAGGGACGTTAGGAAGTATTTCTTCAGTCATAGAGTTGTCAGCAAGTGGAATAGCCTAGCAAGTGAAGTAGTGGAGGCAGGAACCATACATAGTTTTAAGAAGAGGTATGACAAAGCTCAGGAAGCAGAGAGGGAGAGGGCCCAGTAGCGATCAGTGAAAAGGCGGGGCCAGGAGTTGAGTCTCGACCCCTGCAACCACAATTAGGTGAATACAATTAGGTGAGTACACACACACACACAACACACACCACACACACCTGAGTATACACAGACACCTATCACGTAGGTGATGTGTTTAGCGGTGGTCTGTTGCGGTGACGTCTGTTGCGGAGACGTCTGTTGCGGTGACGTCTGTTGCGGTGACGTCTGTTGCGGTGACGTCTGTTGCGGTGACGTCTGTTGCGGTGACGTCTGTTGCGGTGACGTCTGTTGCGGTGACGTCTGTTGTGATGTCTGTTACGGTGACGTCTGTTGCTGTGTCGTCTGTTGCGGTGACGTCAAAGATGCAAGAAGGTGGTGTAGGAGCCACGGTAAAAACAATGACAAGATAAAAAAAAAAGAGGATAAAGAAAAGCCGAAAGGGGATAAAGATGAGCAGAAAGAGAAAATAGATCAGATAAGAGATAAGGATGGCAGTAAGGGATGGATAGGGAGGGTCGGTGGCAAGAGAGGCAGTATGAGGGCGAATAAGGGGCGGAGGAGATGGGGGGAATAGAGGCAGGGGGCGGAGAGGCAGGGGGGCGGAGAGGCAGGGGGGCGGAGAGGCAGGGGGGCGGTGCCCCGAGGAAACTGGGCATATTTCACAGCATCTTACTAACGAGCACTCCGGGGAAGACGGGAATAAAGACCAACAAGAATTACGGGTGTTTACATTCAAGACTCTCAGAGGAGGAGGCTGAGGGAGGGAGAGAATGTAAACACAGGAGAGAAAGGAGGAGAAAGGGGGAGATAGGAGGGAGATAAAGGAGGGAGACGAGGTAAGAACAGAGAGAAGGAAAACTAGGGAGAGAGAATGTAAACAAGAGAGAGAAAGGGTGAGAGAGGAGGGAGATAAAGGAGGGAGACGAAGTAAGAATAGAGAGAAGGAAAACTAGGGAGAGAGAATGTAAACAAAGGAGAGAAAGGAGGAGAAAGGAGGAGAAAGGGGGAGAAAGGGGGAATGCTCTGGAATGCTCTTCTCCAAGGGGATGTTGACAACCAAGTGAAAGCCTTCACTGGACACATCCTTAATCTACAACAAGAACACATTCCTCACCGGCAATATGTGACAAAGCCTACAGATCAGCCTTGGTTTGGCTTTCGTTGTAGAGAGGCTGCTACTGCTAAGTACAAAGCATGGCGAAGGTATAAGAGACATCCTACCACCTATAACAGGAACTTGCACATGCATGCCTGTAGGCATATGGGTGATGTTCAAAAGTGGGCCATTGCTAAATGGGAGATGGACATTAAAAGAAAGTTAGCATCAGGTAGGGTAGGCTCCAAAACCTGGTGGTCCCTGGTCAAGGACAGACAAGGTT
The DNA here is from genome assembly GCF_038502225.1 of Cherax quadricarinatus. NCBI lineage: Eukaryota > Metazoa > Arthropoda > Malacostraca > Decapoda > Parastacidae > Cherax > Cherax quadricarinatus. The sequence continues at coordinate 4,528,280 of NC_091390.1, forward strand.
ATCTGCCTGATGAACTCATTCCACCTCTAAATCGACAGGATGGGACCACCTCTACTAGTAGTCAAGAGAAGGCGGACCTCTTTGCTGAACACTTTGCTACCAAAATGCAAGTTCCTGATCCAGCAAGGGATCCTCCTTGGCTAGCTGCAAGAACTGTGTCAAAACTGTCAGTGGTGACAATAAGGCAGGAGGAGGTGCATTTCCTTCTTAAATCACTTGACCAAGAAAAGGCTGTGGACGCAGACAAGTTGAGCCCAAGATTGTTGAGAAGATGTGCAGACCAGCTAGCAGCACCTCTAACTCGCATCTTTCAGCACTGCCTAGTACAGTGTAAATGGCCCTCTCTATGGAAAGAGGCAAATGTAGTCCCTGTTCACAAAAAGAAGAGCAGAGCAGAAATCAGCAACCACAGACCAGTGTCACTCCTGTCAATCACTGGTAAGATCCTTGAGACAATAATCTCAAGACAAATGACAGAGTTTTTTGACTACCACTCACTACTTTGTGATCGTCAATATGGCTTCAGGAAAGGTTACTCTTCTGCTGATCTGTTGTTAAACCTCTCCACTAAGTGGCACCAGTCACTGGATGAATCCAAAGTCAGCTGTGTGGTAGCACTGGACATTGCTGGCGCTTTCGACCGGGTGTGGCACCAGGGCCTCTTAGCAAAACTTCAAGCACTGGGAATTGCAGGCTATACGCTATGTCTCCTCAGTGATTACCTTCATGGTAGATCTCTAAGTGTAGTCCTCAATGGAACGGAATCAGCAAGGCATCCTATTGGGGCAAGTGTTCCACAAGGAAGCGTGCTGGGTCCATTGTTATGGAATGTCTACTTCAACGACCTTCATCTCATCCCAGAATCACATGCATATGCAGACGACTGTACACTGACATTCACTTATCCAAGAGAAGAAATGCCAGCTGCTCTAAGCTACATCACTCACCAGCTGAGAGCTATATCTGCTTGGGGAAATAGATGGCAAGTAACATTTGCACCTGAGAAAACGCAAATGATGATCGTCTCTAGGCACCATGATGGTAATGCTGGTGCAGTAGTAAGGATGAATGGGACGATGTTGGCACCTGAGAAGAAGTTGATATCCTTGGGGTGAAATTTGACTCCAAACTAACCATGAAGAACCATGTTGTAAATCTTGCAAACAAGGCAGCCAGGAAGCTTACAGCACTTCGTCGTATCTCGCATCTGCTTGACAGTAGGGGTTGCATGATTCTGTACGAGGCACAAGTACGCTCACACCTTGAGTATGCTCCACTTTCTTGGTTTGCCTGCCCCCCCCCCTCTCATCTGCGACTGCTTGACAGAGTAGAGAACAGAGCAAGACGTCTCATCTCTCGCCTGGACCCATCCTGGATAGATCTGTCATTTCAGCAGAGCCTTCAACATAGGAGGGATGTGGGTGGCCTTACTGTTATGTACAAGGCCAATATTGTCAAAATACCACACTTGGATCCACTTCGAGGACAGCGTGAAACAAGCTTTTATGCCACAAGACGGGCAGAAAGCAGCAACTTCACTCTGGCTGTACCCTTCTCCAGAACATCACTCCATCTGAGATCATACATACCCAGGATGACTCGAGTATGGAACACATTCGTACAGCATAATGATGTCAACGAGATAAAGTCAGTTGATCAAATGAAAATGCTGGCCCACAGATGGCTCCAACTTCATCCTGTTCCCTACTTGCATGTCTGATAACAATAAAAATGCTTTCAAATGAGCTGATGTAGGTAACAGCTCTTAGCTTGCCAATAAAGTTAGGAATCCTTAACCTGTAAATAGCTGTCAATAAAGCTACGGATCCTTAACCTGTAAATAGCTTGTTAATAAAGCTAGGGATCCTTAACCTGTAAATAGCTGTCAATAAACCTAGGGATCCTTAACCTTGTCAAACCCTGTGTAAAAAAAAAAAAAAAAAAAAAAGGAGGGAGACGAGGTAAGAATAGAGAGAAGGAAAACTAGAGAGAAAGACAGAGACGCACAGAGAGACACAGAGACAGAGAGAGGATAAAACAAATCACTCCACAGTCACATTAAGATGGTACAACAATAACTTCAAGATGGTGCCACTAATAACCCGCACATAGAAGAAACTCACCACGACGTTTCGGTCCGACCGTGACCATTTACAAAGTCTCACTGAATTTCCAAGTCGGTAACGTCGTAGTAAGCTTCTCTCTATGTGCTGGTTATTTATGAATTGTAACTCCAGGTAATTAACTACAGAAAGAAAAGTTCCCACACAATACCATGGTGAAGCTGCAAAAAATTAAGTAAATAATTCAGGGAAGTTTTCAGCGAAGAGAAGGTGTGCCAGAAAGCAGGGATGGTGCCAGAAAGCAGGGATGGTACCAGAAAGCAGGGATGGTGCCAGAAAGCAGGGATGGTGCCAGAAAGCAGGAATGGTGCCAGAAAGCAGGGATGGTACCAGAAAGCAGGAATGGTGCCAGGAAGCAGGGATGGTACCAGAAAGCAGGGATGGTGCCAGAAAGCAGGGATGGTGCCAGAAAGCAGGGATGGTTCCAGAAAGTAGAAATGGTGCCAGAAAGCAGGGATGGTTCCAGAAAGTAGAAATGGTGCCAGAAAGCAGGGATTGTGCCAGAAAGCAGGAATGGTGCCAGAAAGCAGGGATGGTGCCAGGAAGCAGGAATGGTGCCAGAAAGCAGGATTGGTGCCAGAAAGCAGGGATGGTACCAGAAAGCAGGGATGGTGCCAAAAAGCAGGGATGGTGCCAAAAAGCAGGAATAGTGCCAGAAAGCAGGGATGGTGCCAGAAAGCAGGAATGGTGCCAGAAAGCAGGGATGGTGCCAGAAAGCAGGAATGGTGCCAGAAAGCAGTGGTGCCAGAAAGCAGGGATGGTGCCAGAAAGCAGGGATGGTGCCATAAAGCAGGGATGGTGCCAGAAATCAGGAGCAGTGCCAGAAAGCAGGAACAGTGCCAGAAAGCAGGGACGGTGCCAGAAAGCAGGAATGGTGCCAGAAAGCAGGGATGGTGCCAGAAAGCAGGAATGGTGCCAGAAAGCAGGGATGGTGCCAGAAAGCAGGGATGGTGCCAGAAAGCAGGGATGGTGCCAGAAAGCAGGAATGGTGCCAGAAAGCAGGAATGGTGCCAGAAAGCAGGAATGGTGCCAGAAAGCAGGAATGGTGCCAGAAAGCAGGGATGGTGCCAGAAAGCAGGGATGGTGCCAGAAAGCAGGGATGGTGCCAGAAAGCAGGGATGGTGCCAGAAAGCAGGGATGGTGCCAGAAAGCAGGGATGGTACCAGAAAGCAGGAATGGTGCCAGAAAGCAGGGATGGTGCCAGAAAGCAGGGATGGTGCCAAAAGGCAGGGATGGTGCCAGAAAGCAGGAATGGTGCCAGAAAGCAGGAATGGTGCCAGAAAGCAGGGATGGTACCAGAAAGCAGGAATGGTGCCAGAAAACAGGGATGGTGCCAGAAAGCAGGGATGGTGCCAGAAAGCAGGAATGGTGCCAGAAAGCAGGAATGGTGCCAGAAAGCAGGGATGGTGCCAGAAAGCAGGGATGGTGCCAGAAAGCAGGGATGTTGCCAGAAAGCAGGGATGGTGCCAGAAAGCAGGGATGGTGCCAGAAAGCAGGAATGGTGCCAGAAAGCAGGAATGGTGCCAGAAAGCAGGGATGGTGCCAGAAAGCAGGAATGGTGCCAGAAAGCGGGGATGGTACCAGAAAGCAGGAATGGTGCCAGAAAGCAGGAATGGTGCCAGAAAGCAGGGATGGTACCAGAAAGCAGGAATGGTGCCAGAAAGCAGGGATGGTACCAGAAAGCAGGAATGGTGCCAGAAAGCAGGAATGGTGCCAGAAAGCAAGGATGGTGCCAGAAAGCAGGAATGGTGCCAGAACGCAGGAATGGTGCCAGAAAGCAGGGATGGTGCCAGAAAGCAGGGATGGTGCCAGAAAGCAGGGATGGTGCCAGAAAGCAGGAATGGTGCCAGAAAGCAGGGATGGTGCCAGAAAGCAGGGATGGTGCCAGAAAGCAGGGATGGTGCCAGAAAGCAAGCTTAGTGACTGACCACTTCAAATACTATAATATATATATATATATATATATATATATATATATATATATATATATATATATATATAATATATATATGCAAGGAATTCGCAAGAGCAAGCGAAATATACACAAACGCTAGCTACACGCCAAGGTAATGTCCAGTGTGGGTAGCTTGGTATAGCACTGCGTACCTTGTTCTAAGGTTCGTAGGTTCGAGTCTCCTTCAGCCAGAGATCAGTGTTTGTGTATATATATATATATATATATATATATATATATATATATATATATATATATATATATATAGCCTCTGAGAAGTGGATAAGAAGGCTTGAAGGAAGAATATTTGGATTTCTTCTTGAAGCCATTTCAATATTCCACTTCCTCTATCACGCTATATTTTCACTCTCTTTTGCCAATACGTATATTTTATTACATAATATGGTACAGAAGATATGATGTGTATGTATGGTTGAGGGTCTGGTGGCTGGGGCTTAGGTGCTGGAGGCTAGGGGCTGGGGCTTAGGTGCTGGAGACTAGGGGCTGGGGACTGACTGGGGTCACGTGATAGGGAGACGTCACTCTTCCCTGCTACAGCAAATTAGACACATCTTATTAAAAGGTCACAGCCACACGTTAATTGTAACCAGCCTCCCTGGGGACGTCAGTGGCGAGAAAGTGCCATTCTGACACTTCTTCTCGACGGAAAGTAGACATTCGTATGCGTCGAGGATGTAAAGTCGCTACTTAATTCGCTGAGTTCGCGGCTCCGCGGCCGTAACCCGCGGCTTCCCCTCGCCTCTAATGCTCGTGATATTTGCGGAGGAAAATCTTCATCCTGCGGGTTATTTATTTGAATCTGCTCGCTGGAGTTGGATTTCCTTCAAAAGGCTTTAGAACCGGTTGTCTAAATGGCCGCTAGATGATTATTGGAAGAACTGGGATCTTTATTATTGAAACGTATCGCCTACACAGTAGGCTCTTTCAGTCAAATACAGATGTAATCAGTCCATCACCCTTAAGGGTGATGGACTGATTACATCGTCTTCACATCTCCACTGTTCCTGCCTACTTTCTGTATTCGACTGAAGAAGCCTACTGTGTAGGCGAAACGTTTCGGAATAAAGTTGTCTAACTGTTGCATATGTGTCTTATCTAACGACCTGTCGGTATTTTATACCATTTTGATGTTCATCAGGCTCCTTCTGTCAAATACAGATGTAATCAGTCCATCAACCTTGGAGATTTGAAGTGGTCAGTCTCTCAGCCTGGAAAAGAGATCATCTCCATGGTCTGGAACAAGGTGGTCAGTCCCTGAGCCTGGAGAAGATATCTCCATGGTCTGGAACAAGGTTGTCAGTTCCTCAGCCTGGAGAAGAGATCATCTCCATGGTCTGGAACAAGGTGGTCAGTCCCTGAGCCTGGAGAAGATATCTCCATGGTCTGGAACAAGGTTGTCAGTCCCTCAGCCTCGAGAAGAGATCATCTCCATGGTCTGGAACAAGGTGGTCAGTCCCTCAGCCTCGAGAAGAGATTATCTCCATGGTCTGGAACAAGATGGTCAGTCCCTCTCCAGGCTGAGAGACTGACAGCCTCAAAACTACGACTTCAAGAGTGATGGACTGATTACATCGTCTTCACATCTCTACTGCTCCTGCCTACTTTCTGTACTCGACTGAGTAAGCCTACTGTGTAGGCAATACGTTTCGGAATAAAGTTGACTAACTGTTGCCTATGTGTCTTACCTGTCAACCTGTCGGTATTGTACGTCATTTTGATATTCAACCCACACATAGGGGCTCTGGTGGCCTGGTGGTTAACGCTCTCGCTTCACACGGTGAGGGCCTGGGTTCGATTCCCAGCCAGAGTAGAAACATTGGACGTGTTTCTTTCCACCTGTTGTCTATGTTCCCCATCAGTAAAATGGGTACCTGGGTGTTAGTCGACTGGTGTGGGTCGCATCCTGGGACACTGACCTAAGGAGGCCTGGTCACAGACCGGGCCGCGGGGGCGTTGACCCCCGGAACTCTCTCCAGGTAAACTCCAGGTAAACACATAGATGAGAGGAGCTTACGACGACGTTTCTGTCCGACTTAAACCGTTTACGAATTATGTAAATGGTCTGATGACCGAAACGTCGTCGTAAGCTTCTCTCAATGTACAGGTTATTGGTCTTTGTAACCTTATTCCCCACAAAGCTTAACTTGACCCATCAAATGCTTATTTCTGATCTTAATATTTTTTTATCTCACATATAATAAATTTTAGAACAGAATTATGAACGATTGTCAGGGTATACCACAAATTCTAACCATACAATAGAGTGGAAAAGTAATGTGAAGGACCTGGGAGTGATAATGTCAGAGGATCTCGCCATAAAAAAACACAACAATGTATCTACCTCATCCGCTAGGAAAATGATAGGATGGATAATGAGAACCTTCAAAACTAGGGACGCCAAGCCCATGATGATTCTCTTCAAATCGCTTGTGCTCTATAGGCTGGAATACTGCTGTACACTAACTGTCCCATTCAAGGCTGGCGACATTGCAGACCTGGAGAGTGTACAAAGAACTTTCACGGCACACATAAGTACGATAAGGCACCTAAACTTCTGGGAACGGTTGAAGGTTCTTGATCTGTATTCCCTGGAACGCAGGCGAGAGAGATACATGATAATATACACTTGGAAGGTCCTGGAGGGGTTGGTACCAAACCTGCACACGAAACTCACTCCATATGTAAGCAAAAGACTCGGCAGGAGATGCAACATTCCCCCGATGAAAAGCAGGGGTGCCACGAATACACTGAGAGAACACATTAAGTGTCTGGGGCCCAAGACTGTTCAATTGCCTCCCAGCATACGTAAGAGGGATTACGAATAGACTCCTGGCTGTCTTCAAGAAGGCACTGAACAGGCACCCAAAGTCAGTACCTGACCAACCAGGCTGTGGTTCGTACGTCAGCTTGTGTGTGGCCAGCAGTAACGGTCTGGTTGATCAGATCTTGATCCACCATGAGGCCTGGTCTCAGACCGGGCCGCTGGGGCGTTGACCCCCGAAACCCTCTCCAGGTAAACTCCAGGTCCAGGTATGCATGGAACAATCATCCGGGTAGGGTGATCGAAGCTATGTTCTTGGGTGGCTTCAAAAAGAGATTGGACAAATATACGAGTGGGAGGGAGTGATATGCAACACATGGGAATCTTTACTGAAGAAACGTTTCGCCACACAGTGGCTTCATCAGTCCAATACAAAGCAGGAAAGTATAAGGAGAGGACGACTTGAGGTAATCAGTCCCTCAGCCTGGAATCGATGTTTTTAGTCCACTCGATGTGTTCATGAGTGGGAGGGGCTGGGTTGGATTGGTGTCGTGGGTACGGGAGTAAATTCTTGGGTAACTTAGGGAAGGGGTGGTTTTGATAAGGACCTGCCTTGTATGGGTCAGAAGGCCTTCTGCAGAGTTCCTCCATTCTAATGTTCTTATGCCTTGGATTCTATAAATCATGTCCAGTACTCTGTGTATCACTGTTGTAAACAAATTCCCAGAGAGGAAAATCCCCAATTAAAAGGTCTAAAGTACTGGCTTACATATCCTTAATCTTCAAATCGTCTGTTTGGTGCACAAAAACTTAAATAAATACCTAATAAGACAAACCGTATCACGGGTGGGGTTTGAACCCGTGGTCAGAGAGTCTCGTATGAAAAAACCACTGCATTATATTAAGAAATGCTCTGTTCAAATGGAATTTTATAAGTGATCAGTTGAGGGAGTTGCAGTATAAACAGAATCTCAGAAATAACGTTCAGTAGGTATCATGTCAGTGTGACCGTCAGGTCACCTGATCGTGGTGCTCTGCGTGAATACCCATATATTGATTAATTATATCGTTCGATTGATCGCTAGCGCACTCGGCTCATACACTGAGGTCCGGGGTTCGAATCTTCTTCGGTACGGCTGGAAAACATTACGGACGTCTTTCCATATGATATCTGCTGTTTCTGTCCCTGTTCACCCATCAGTTTATAATGGGTACCTGGGTGGTAGTGGACTGGTGTGGGTCACATCCTGTGTGTTAGTGGACTGGTGTGGGTCACATCCTGTGTGTTAGTGGACTGGTGTGGGTCACATCCTGTGTGTTAGTGGACTGGTGTGGGTCACATCCTGGGTGTTAGTGGACTGGTGTGGGTCACATCCTGGGTGTTAGTGGACTGGTGTGGGTCACATCCTGGGTGTTAGTGGACTGGTGTGGGTCACATCCTGGGTGTTAGTGGACTGGTGTGGGTCACATCCTGGGTGTTAGTGGACTGGTGTGGGTCACATCCTGGGTGTTAGTGGACTGGTGTGGGTCACATCCTGGGTGTTAGTGGACTGGTGTGGGTCACATCCTGGGTGTTAGTGGACTGGTGTGGGTCACATCCTGGGTGTTAGTGGACTGGTGTGAGTCACATCCTGGGTGTTAGTGGACTGGTGTGGGTCACATCCTGGATGTTAGTGGACTGGTGTGGGTCACATCCTGGGTGTTAGTGGACTGGTGTGGGTCACATCCTGGGTGTTAGTGGACTGGTGTGGGTCACATCCTGGGTGTTAGTGGACTGGTGTGGGTCACATCCTGGGTGTTAGTGGACTGGTGTGGGTCACATCCTGGGTGTTAGTGGACTGGTGTGGGTCACATCCTGGGTGTTAGTGGACTGGTGTGGGTCACATCCTGGGTGTTAGTGGACTGGTGTGGGTCACATCCTGGGTGTTAGTGGACTGGTGTGGGTCACATCCTGGGTGTTAGTGGACTGGTGTGGGTCACATCCTGGGTGTTAGTGGACTGGTGTGGGTCACATCCTGGGTGTTAGTGGACTGGTGTGGGTCACATCCTGGGTGTTAGTGGACTGGTGTGGGTCACATCCTGGGTGTTAGTGGACTGGTGTGGGTCACATCCTGGGTGTTAGTGGACTGGTGTGGGTCACATCCTGGGTGTTAGTGGACTGGTGTGGGTCACATCCTGGGTGTTAGTGGACTGGTGTGGGTCACATCCTGGGTGTTAGTGGACTGGTGTGGGTCACATCCTGGGTGTTAGTGGACTGGTGTGGGTCACATCCTGGGTGTTAGTGGACTGGTGTGGGTCACATCCTGGGTGTTAGTGGACTGGTGTGGGTCACATCCTGGGTGTTAGTGGACTGGTGTGGGTCACATCCTGGGTGTTAGTGGACTGGTGCGGGTCACATCCTGGGTGTTAGTGGACTGGTGTGGGTCACATCCTGGGTGTTAGTGGACTGGTGTGGGTCACATCCTGGGTGTTAGTGGACTGGTGTGGGTCACATCCTGGGTGTTAGTGGACTGGTGTGGGTCACATCCTGGGTGTTAGTGGACTGGTGTGGATCGCATCCTGGGTGTTAGTGGACTGGTGTAGATCGCATCCTGGGTGTTAGTGGACTGGTGTGGGTCACATCCTGGGTGTTAGTGGACTGGTGTGAGTCGCATCCTGGGTGTTAGTGGACTGGTGTTGGTCGCATCTTGGGACAAAACTGACCTAATTTGCTGGAAATGCTCAGCATAACAAGCGACATTGTATATAGTAGTATGTCACTGATGTCAGATATGGTCTGTATACCTTGTACATGTACTTGTATACCTTGTACATGTACTTGTATACCTTGTACATGCACTTGTATACCTCCTACATGTACTAGTATACCTTGTACATGTACTGGTACTAAATAAAGATATTAGCATCCGGGTATCTTTACTTTAAAGACGTTTCGCCCTCCAGTGGCTTTATCGATGCAATACAGGGACATGAACCAAAGACAACAGCAAAGGAGGAACACATTCTCTCGTCTCCTAGAATTATATTCACAAGTCAACAGAAAACGATGTAATGAGTCCCTGAGTCCAACAGAACGATGAGCACCGTAGTTTTGGCGCCCAGGCAGGTAGTTGGGTGCTTATGCACGGGAGTCAGCTAAGGTACGGGTGTCAGCTGTGGTACGAGAGTCAGCTGTGGTACGAGAGTCAGCTGAGGTACGGGAGCCAGCTGAGGTACGGGAGTCAGCTGAGGTACGGGAGTCAGCTGAGGTACGGGAGTCAGCTGAGGTACGGGAGTCAGCTGAGGTACGGGAGTCAGCTGAGGTACGGGAGTCAGCTGAGGTACGGGTGTCAGCTGAGGTACGGGTGTCAGCTGAGGTACGGGAGTCAGCTGAGGTACGGGAGTCAGCTGAGGTACGGGAGTCAGCTGAGGTACGGGAGTCAGCTGAGGTACGGGAGTCAGCTGAGGTACGGGAGTCAGCTGAGGTACGGGAGTCAGCTGAGGTACGGGTGTCAGCTGAGGTACGGGAGTCAGCTGAGGTGCAGCAGATGAGGCCTCGGGAACAAGGTACAAACCCTTTAGGTATTCAGATTAGATGTGCCTTATGCTACCAGATCTGCACAAGAGGAGTTTCTAAAGAGCTTTAAATCATGTCCACTGACTTCCTAGAGCACCTCATCTACAAGCATGTGAAGTCACAGTAGTATTCTCGGACTAACTAAAATGCCTACCACTACCTAGCATCAGCGAAGGGCTATACCTGATGACAGGACGATATACAATACATAAATTACCCACTTATAGGAGAGAGAAAAGTTGAGATGACGTTTTAGACCGACCTGGACCATTTACAAAGTCGCACTAACACAAAAGAGTGAGGGACCCAGTATATATAGTTGAGGGAGTCAGTGACGAGACCAAGAGAGGAAGAAGTAAGTTTATTCAGGTATACACAAATACAGTTACATAGAATTATCATACATAGCAGCATATGTGTAGAAAACCTGGGATAACCCAAAAGTCAGAAAGAGTGACTTATTTCCATTGGGATCCTTTAACTTATTTCCATTGGGATCCTTTAACTTATTTCCATTGGGGTTCTTTAGCAGTGGTAAGGCTGTTAGTCGTAGTAGTAGTCTTAGAAGAAAGTAGTTTAGTGGCTAGAGAAAGGGGTGTAAAGGGGGGCAATAGTAGTCGTAATAGTAACAATAGTAGAAATGGAATGGTGGTAGAAGTTAGGTCAGTCTAAGGACTGGAGGTTAGGTAAGGTTCGTCAGGAAACTAGACAAGTGTTTCCTGACGAGGGTCTTAGATGACTCGCAGTTGGAGCTTTTGGTCACCTGACCGAGGCCTTCCGCTGGTTTAACCAGCCCATTCCTTTAAAAATTATGGTCACTTACAAACATTTAGTATCACAGAGGAAAGTTACTGTATCCTAAATATTACAGCTAAAAATGGCAGGACTGTCAAAAATTTCTTCATCAGATGCCTCACCAGACCAAAATCAAAATCATTTTTTCTCGTCTTGTTTACCTATTATAATTTCATTTTAGTTCCTTTTAAACGTAAAGTTCATGCACCAAAATTTTTTTTTTTCAGTGTATCCAAAAATTACGAATAAAAGGCGATATGAACCAATTTTTGAAAAGTGCGAAATCAAAGATCAAAAAAATTAATACTTTTTTATACTTACATATTAATTCCTACATAAAATATACACTCATGTCTTTTATTCGAAATTTAAAAATTCTGTTTTTTTTAATAAAGTATTTACCACTTTTAGTAGGCGGGCAGCCCTTTATTTTTTTTTTTATTTAATGGCCAAAAATGTGAAAAAATTAAAGAAATCACTAAAAATATCAAACTATCAGTATTTTGTATCCAACATAATTCAGCAATAATAATAATAATAATAATAATAATAATAATAATAATAATATTTATTTCTACCAGTACATGTACAAGGTATACAAGTACATGTACAAGGTATACAAGTACATGTACAAGGTATACAAGTACATGTACAAGGTATACAAGTACATGTACAAGGTATACAAGTACATGTACAAGGTATACAAGTACATGTATAAGGTATACAAGTACATGTACAAGGTATACAAGTACATGTACAAGGTATACAAGTACATGTACAAGGTATACAAGTACATGTACAAGGTATACAAGTACATGTACAAGGTATACAAGTACATGCACAAGGTATACAAGTACATGCACAAGGTATACATGTACAAGATATACAAGTACATGTACAAGGTATACAAGTACATGTACAAGGTATACAAGTACATGTACAAGGTATACAAGTACATGTACAAGGTATACATGTACAAGGTATACAAGTACATGTACAAGGTATACAAGTACATGTACAAGGTATACAAGTACATGTACAAGGTATACAAGTACATGTATAAGGTATACAAGTACATGTACAAGGTATACAAGTACATGTACAAGGTATACAAGTACATGTACAAGGTATACAAGTATATGTACAAGGTATACAAGTACATGTACAAGGTACACAAGTACATGTACAAGGTATACAAGTACATGTACAAGGTATACAAGTACATGTACATGGTATACAAGTACATGTACATGGTATACAAGTACATGTACAAGGTATACAAGTACATGTACAAGGTATACAAGTACATGTACAAGGTATACAAGTACATGTACGAGGTATACAAGTACATGTACAAGGTATACAAGTACATGTACAAGGTATACAAGTACATGTACAAGGTATACAAGTACATGTACAAGGTATACAAGTACATGCACAAGGTTTACAAGTACATGTACAAGGTATACAAGTACATGTACAAGGTATACAAGTACATGTACAAGGTATACAAGTACATGTACAAGGTATACAAGTACATGCACAAGGTATACAAGTACATGCACAAGGTATACATGTACAAGATATACAAGTACATGTACAAGGTATACAAGTACATGTACAAGGTATACAAGTACATGTACAAGGTACACAAGTACATGTACAAGGTATACAAGTACATGTACAAGGTATACAAGTACATGTACAAGGTATACAGATCATAGCTGACATCAGTGACATACTACTATATAGAAAGTCGCTTGTTATGCTGAGCATTTCCAGCAAATTAGGTCAGTTTTGTCCCAGGATGTGACCCACACCAATCCACTAACACCCAGGATGTGACCCACACCAGTCCACTAACACCCAGGATGCGACCCACACCAGTCCACTAACACCCAGGATGTGACCCACACCAGTCCACTAACACCCAGGATGTGACCCACACCAGTCCACTAACACCCAGGATGCGACCCACACCAGTCCACTAACACCCAGGATGTGACCCACACCAGTCCACTAACACTTAGGATGTGACCCACACCAGTCCACTAACACCCAGGATGTGACCCACACCAGTCCACTAACACCCAGGATTGACCCACACCAATCCACTAACACCCAGGACTGACCCACACCAATCCACTAACACCCAGGATGTGACTCACACCAATCCACTAACACCCAGGACTGACCCACACCAATCCACTAACACCCAGGACTGACCCACACCAATCCACTAACACCCAGGATGTGACTCACACCAATCCACTAACACCCAGGACTGACCCACACCAGTCCACTAACACCCAGGACTGACCCACACCAATCCACTAACACCCAGGATGCGACCCACACCAGTCCACTAACACCCAGGTACCCATTTTACTGATGGCTGGACATAGACAACAGCTGTAAAGTTACACGCCCAATGTTTCTACCCTGGCTGGAAATCGAACCCAGACTCTCGCCGTGTGAAGCGAGAGCTTTTGTCACCAGGTCACCAGAGCTTATTGAAGTTAAAACAGGTTTGACTCAACGAATTTTATCAAGTATTTTTGTTGTTGTTATTCAAGTTTTCCTTTGACACTTGTGTACTTGTTGCTAGTCAAGACAACGTAGTTGATCAACAGAGATAGTAGAGGGCAACGAGTGACTAGCTCCCTTAAGGTTTACTATACAAATAGTAGGAGTCTAAGAAATAAGATAGATGAGCTAAAATTACTTGCGAGTGTAGGTAATATAGATATTATTGGTATAACAGAGACCTGGTTCAACCTGAAAGATAGAGAAATGCCTTCTGAATGCAATATACAGGGTTATAATCTATTCCACACTGATAGGATCAACAGGAAGGGTGGTGGAGTGGCGATATATGTCAGAGAAAATTTAAATTGTTGTGTTAGACATGATATAATATTAGACGCAAAGGACACAGAATCTGTTTGGCTACAGTTTCTCAAGGGTCGTGACAAATTAATTTTGGATGTGATTTATAGGCTCCCAAACCTTGATAAGGAGTGCAGTAAGCTGTTATGGGTCGAAATTCATAAAGCATCTAGATATGAACATGAAGTGTTGATGGGGGATTTTAACTTTAGACAAGTTGATTGGAACAATGTGACAGGAAATCATCAATCTAGTGACTTTCTTGATACGATTCAGGATTTTTAAAA
>NC_091390.1:4547665-4572665 GCF_038502225.1 Cherax quadricarinatus
CAGACCTCCGGACGATGGAAAGCAGGATGAAAGACATTGACACACACGATGCCTTCTACCTACTCACCAGGTGCCTGTCAACGCCAAAACTTACCTATTTTCTGAGATGCTCCCCAGCCTTCAGCAGTCCAAAACTCAAGGAATATGACTCTCTCCTGAAGGCCATGCTAGAGAGTGTATTGAATCTTTCCCTTGACGATGGACAGTGGTTGCAAGCCTCACTTCCGGTCAGGCTTGGAGGGCTAGGAGTACGCAGATCCTCCCAGATTGCTCTACCAGCTTTCCTATCCTCTTCCATTGCATCAAACGAGTTGATAAGACAAATTCTTCCTGACACCCTCAGTGACTCAGCAGGAATAGAAGACCCTAGCTATGTCAGTGCCATCACCGAATGGGAGACTCTTGCTGCTCCAGCACCAAACCCTAGTGCAGCACTGGCTCACAAACAGTCAAGCTGGGATAGCCCAATTGCTGAAAAGGTGCTTGCCAACATGCTCAGGGCTGCAACATCAGATAGGGAGATTGCCCGTCTCCAGGCTGTGAGTGCACCTCACTCCGGGGACTTCCTCCAAACAGTTCCCATATCGGCAATGGGAACGCGACTCGACCCTAAGACCCTCCGTATTGCAGTGGCTCTGCGCCTTGCTGCCCCAATTCACACAGAATATATGTGTATTTGCGGCGAAGTGCAAGCAGACCAATACGGACTACATGGTCTTAACTGTTCCAAAACCAAGGGCTGGCATGCAAGACACAATGAGGTCAACGACATCATTAAGAGAACCCTTGCTACAGCTGGATGCCCTGCCGAGAGGGAGCCACGATCACTTGCAGCAAACAATACCCACAACCCAGCAAACCGCCCCGACGGGATCACCATCTATCCTTGGAAGAATGGCAAGCTCTTAGCATGGGACTATACCTGTGTGTCCACACTGGCTGACACCTATATCCATCACAGTGTGGGGCGACAGGGAGGAGCTGCTGACCACAGGGAGGAGTACAAGATCAGCAAGTACAGGGACATTAGCCAACAGTATCAATTTGTCCCAGTGGGATCGGAGACCTTGGGATCATGGGGAAAAAATGCCACACGTTTCCTTAAAGAATTGGGTTCCAGACTCATCGACACCACCAGGGACCCAAGGGCAGCCACTTTCATGTTCCAGCGCCTCAGCGTCGCCATCCAGAGGGGAAATGCTTGCTGCATACTTGGCTCACGTCCAGCCTCGGAGGAGCTGGAGGAAATTCATCATCTTTGATACATTGTGCCATTGTATTCATGTTTATGTTTTTTTCTGTAAATGTATTTTGTTTATTAATAAATGTTCACATAGAATTAGAAACATATAGGGGGTGGTAGGAGAAGAAAATATTCAAACAGCTCCGGGGAGAACCTTGAGTTTTCTCTGAGGTACGTTTATTGTCTTCTCTGAGGATGAGGGTCCCCATTCCAGCTATAGAGGTGGTACTTCCCTATATATACGTATATATATATATATATATATATATATATATATATATATATATATATATATATATATATATATATATATATATACGTATATATATATATATATATATATAATATATATATATATATATATATATATATATATATACGTATATATATATATATATATATATATATATATATATATATATATATATATATATATACGTATATATATATATATATATATATATATATATATATATATATATATATATATATATATATATATATATATATATATATATATATATACATATATATATATATATATACATATATATATATATATATTATATATATATATATATATATATATTATATATATATATATAATATATATATATATATATATATATATATATATATATATATATATATATATATATATATATATATATATATATATATATATATAATTACACGCAATATTACAGTATGCAAGGCCTATCCCTGGTACATACACACAGCCGTTACATTAATGCCACCGAGAAGTATACATTAATATAAATTCATGATCCAATGTGTGTGTGATCATGTGCATGTTTATTTATGCATATACATCTGTATGTATAATTATGCATACATTGTACCTTAGTATAAATACACATATACATTTCCATTTTAAATTTTCAGTTATATATTTTAGTTACTCCTGGTAATGTTTACAAATTTTGGGGGGGTAACTCGAGAATATATATCAATATTAAGTTGGATCTAGTCTCGCCAATCTATCGTTCTAAAGTTGAACGTTATTTTTTTTTTATGGTGGTAATTACCTGCCTTTTTTGGTTTGGTTTCGAGGATAAGCTAACTTAGGTTAGGGTAAGGGAAGGATGATTAAGTTTAGGTTAGGTTAAGTTAGATACTGGGAACTGGTCTGTTTAAATGGTGAAGTGACAAGTGTCTCAGCTAACCTGCCTCTCACTAGTCTAGCTTACCTGTGTCTCAGCTAACCTGCCTCTCAATAGTCTAGCTGACCAGTGTTTCAGCTAACCTGCCTCTCAGTAGTGTAGCTGACCAGAGTCTCAGCTAACCTGCCTCTCAGTAGTGTAGCTGACCAGAGTCTCAGCTAACCTGCCTCTCAGTAGTCTAGCTGAAAAGTGTCTCAGCTAACCTGCCTCTCAGTAATCTAGCTGACCAGTGTCTCAGCTAACCTGCCTCTCAGTAGTCTAGCTGACAAATGTCTCAGCTAACCTGCCTCTCAGTAGTCTAGCTGACCAGTATCTCAGCTAACCTGCCTCTCAGTAGTCTAGCTGACCAGTGTTTCAGCTAACCTGCCTCTCAGTAGTCTAACTGACCAGAGTCTCAGCTAACCTGCCTCTCAGTTGTCTAGCTGACCAGTGTGTCAGCTAACCTACCTCTCAGTAGTCTAGCTGACCAGTGTGTTAGCTAACCTGCCTTTCAGTAGTCTAGCTGACCAGTGTCTCAGCTAACCTGCCTCTCAGTAGTCTAGCTGACCAGTGTTTCAGCTAACCTGTCTCTCAGTAGTCTAACTGACCAGAGTCTCAGCTAGCCTGCCTCTCAGTTGTCTAGCTGACCCGTGTGTCAGCTAACCTGCCTCTCAGTAGTCTAGCTGACCAGTGTGTTAGCTAACCTGCCTTTCAGTAGTCTAGCTGACCAGTGTCTCAGCTAACCTGCCTCTCAGTAGTCTAGCTGACCAGTGTTTCAGTTAACCTGCCTCTCAGTTGTCTAGCTGACCAGTGTCTCAGCTAACCTGCCTCTCAGTAGTCTAGCTGACCAGTGTGTTAGCTAACCTGCCTTTCAGTAGTCTAGCTGACCAGTGTCTCAGCTAACCTGCCTCTCAGTAGTCTAGCTGACCAGTGTTTCAGTTAACCTGCCTCTCAGTTGTCTAGCTGACCAGTGTCTCAGCTAACCTGCCTCTCAGTAGTCTATCTGACCAGAGTCTCAGCTAACCTGCCTCTCAGTTGTCTAGCTGACCAGTGTGTCAGCTAACCTGCCTCTCTGTAGTCTAACTGAGCAGTGTGTCAGCTAACCTGCCTTTCAGTAGTCTAGCTGACCAGTGTCTCAGCTAACCTGCCTCTCAGTAAGCTAGCTGACCAGTGTCTCAGTTAACTTGCCTCTCAGTAGTCTGGCGGACCAGAGTCTCAGCTAACCTGCCTCTCAGTAGTCTAGCTGACCAGTGTCTCAGCTAACCTTCCTCTCAGTAGTCTAGCTGGCTAGTGTCTCAGCTAACCTGCCTCTTACTAGTCTAGCGGACCAGTATCTCAGCTAACCTGCCTCTTAGTAGTCTAGCGGACCAGTGTCTCAGCTAACCTGCCTCTCAGTAGTCTAGCAGACCAGTGTCCAATGAAGATCTACTCTGTGGATTCCCAGTATTAGTGATACTGAATTGCCAAAGTTAACTTCTCTGAATTTTGAGACCAGCTGTTTAGATGAAGCCAGAGGTGGAGGAAGCTGGGAGAGAAAGATGCAGCTTCTTCGAGAGATGATTCATCCCCTGACCAAGAAAGAGGACACCATACACAACGAATGGAATTTGCTCTGTAAGAAAAGATCAAAACTGAAAAGTTTGGTTAAAGAAACTGTTGGAATTTGTAATCTCCACCAATTTCTTCGTGGTGTTGCCGAACGACACAATTACAGACGACTGTGAAGGTAAGAATGTTCTTTTGGATGCCGAACATTTTATTGCATTTATCGACGGATTAATTTTTTTTTTGTAACGGGGGGAGGGAAAAGATGCGGAGAGTTAGTTTTTTTTCTGTGCTGGAAGGCCAATTTTGCTTATCAAATTTTGAAAAGTAACCCTATTACCTGTCTCTGCGGTATGGTGAAATGATGCTGGAAACACATTAGTAAATATAATTTTAAGTTACAGGTACAATAATAGAAATCGGGAGGTGGTAATGAGTGGTTGTCTAGAGTATTGGTTCCCTCAAGACAGGTTCCTTGAGGTTAGTGAGGGGCTCTTGATCTGGAGGACTGGAGCTGTGCTTCAGTTCCCTGAATTGAACCTCAGTGACTTTCATTCCCCATCCCCCACCACTACTAGTGTTGACACATACATGGAGGGTGTATCAAGCCTTCACCACTACTAGTGTTGACACATACATGGAGGGTGTATCAAGCCTCGACCACTAGTTTTGACACATACATGGAGGGTGTATCAAGCCTCCACCACTACTAGTGTTGACACATACATGGAGGGTGTATCAAGCCTTCACCACTACTAGTGTTGACACATACATGGAGGGTGTATCAAGCCTCGACCACTAGTTTTGACACATACATGGAGGGTGTATCAAGCCTCCACCACTAGTTTTGACACATACATGGAGGGTGTATCAAGCCTTCACCACTACTAGTGTTGACACATACATGAAGGGTGTATCAAGCCTTCACCACTACTAGTGTTGACACATACATGGAGGGTGTATCAAGCCTCCACCACTACTAGTGTTGACACATACATGGAGGGTGTATCAAGCCTCCACCACTACTAGTGTTGACACATACATGGAGGGTGTATCAAGCCTCCACCACTACTAGTGTTGACACATACATGGAGGGTGTATCAAGCCTCCACCACTACTAGTGTTGACACATACATGGAGGGTGTATCAAGCCTCCACCACTACTAGTGTTGACACATACATGGAGGGTGTATCAAGCCTCCACCAGTATCAGTGTTGACACATACATGGAGGGTGTATCAAGCCTCCACCACTACTAGTGTTGACACATACATGGAGGGTGTATCAAGCCTCCACCACTACTAGTGTTGACACATACATGGAGGGTGTATCAAGCCTCCACCACTACTAGTGTTGACACATACATGGAGGGTGTATCAAGCCTCCACCACTACCAGTGTTGACACATACATGGAGGGTGTATCAAGTCTCCACCACTACTAGTGTTGACACATACATGGAGGGTGTATCAAGCCCCCACCACTACTAGTGTTGACACATACATGGAGGGTGTATCAAGCCTCCACCACTGCCAGTGTTGACAGTTACATGGAGGATGTATCAAACCTTCAACACTACTAGTGTTGACACATACATGGAGGGTGTATCAAGCCTCCACCACTACCAGTGTTGACACATACATGGAGGGTGTATCAAGCCTCCACCATTACTAGAGTTGACACATACATGGAGGGTGTATCAAGGGTGTATCAAGCCTCCACCACTACCAGTGTTGACACATACATGGAGGGTGTATCAAGCCGTCACCACTACTAGTGTTGACACATACATGGAGGGTGTATCAAGCCGTCACCACCACTACCAGTGTTGACACATACATGGAGGGTGTATCAAGCCACCACCACTACTAGTGTTGACACATACATGGAGGGTGTATCAAGCCTCCACCACTACTAGTGTTGACACATACATGGAGGGTGTATCAAGCCACCACCACTACTAGTGTTGACACATACATGGAGGGTGTATCTAGCCACCACCACTACTAGTGTTGACACATACTTGGAGGGTGTATCAAGCCTCCACCACTGCCAGTGTTGACACATACATGGAGGATGTATCAAGCCTTCACCACTAGTGTTGACACATACATGGAGTGTGTATCAAGCCTCCACTACTACTAGTGTTGACACATACATGGAGGGTGTATCAAGCCTCCACCATTACTAGAGTTGACACATACATGGAGGGTGTATAAAGGGTGTATCAAGCCTCCACCACTACCAGTGTTGACACGTACATGGAGGGTGTATCAAGCCTCCGCCATTACTAGTGTTTACACATACATGGAGGGTGTATCAAGCCGTCACCACCACTACTAGTGTTGACACATACATGGAGGGTGTATCAAGCCGTCACCACTACTAGTGTTGACACATACATGGAGGGTGTATCAAGCCGTCACCACCACTACTAGTGTTGACACATACATGAAGGATGTATCAAGCCTCCACCACTACTAGTGTTGACACATACATGGAGGGTGTATCAAGCCGTCACCACTACTAGTGTTGACACATACATGGAGGGTGTATCAAGCCGTCACCACCACTACTAGTGTTGACACATACATGGAGGGTGTATCAAGCCGTCACCACTACTAGTGTTGACACATACATGGAGGGTGTATCAAGCCGTCACCACTACTAGTGTTGACACATACATGGAGGGTGTATCAAGCCGTCACCACTACTAGTGTTGACACATACATGGAGGGTGTATCAAGCCGTCACCACCACTACTAGTGTTGACACATACATGGAGGGTGTATCAAGCCGTCACCACTACTAGTGTTGACACATACATGGAGGGTGTATCAAGCCGTCACCACCACTACTAGTGTTGACACATACATGGAGGATGTATCAAGCCGTCACCACTACTAGTGTTGACACATACATGGAGGGTGTATCAAGCCGTCACCACTACTAGTGTTGACACATACATGGAGGGTGTATCAAGCCGTCACCACTACTAGTGTTGACACATACATGGAGGGTGTATCAAGCCGTCACCACTACTAGTGTTGACACATACATGGAGGGTGTATCAAGCCTCCACCACTACTAGTGTTGACACATACATGGAGGGTGTATCAAGCCGTCACCACTACTAGTGTTGACACATACATGGAGGGTGTATCAAGCCGTCACCACTACTAGTGTTGACACATACATGGAGGGTGTATCAAGCCTCCACCACTACTAGTGTTGACACATACATGGAGGGTGTATCAAGCCGTCACCACTACTAGTGTTGACACATACATGGAGGGTGTATCAAGCCTCCACCACTAGTGTTGACACATACATGGAGGGTGTATCAAGCCGTCACTACTAGTGTTGACACATACATGGAGGGTGTATCAAGCCGTCACCACTACTAGTGTTGACACATACATGGAGGGTGTATCAAGCCTCCACCACTACTAGTGTTGACACGTACATGGTGGGTGTATCAAGCCTCCACCACTACTAGTGTTGACACATACATGGTGGGTGTATCAAGCCTCCACCACTACTAGTGTTGACACATACATGGAGGGTGTATCAAGCCGTCACCACTACTAGTGTTGACACATACATGGAGGGTGTATCAAGCCTCCACCACTACTAGTGTTGACACATACATGGAGGGTGTATCAAGCCGTCACCACTACTAGTGTTGACACATACATGGAGGGTGTATCAAGCCGTCACCACTACTAGTGTTGACACATACATGGAGGGTGTATCAAGCCTCCACCACTACTAGTGTTGACACATACATGGTGGGTGTATCAAGCCTCCACCACTACTAGTGTTGACACATACATGGTGGGTGTATCAAGCCTCCACCACTACTAGTGTTGACACATACATGGTGGGTGTATCAAGCCTCAACCACTACTAGTGTTGACACATACATGGTGGGTGTATCAAGCCTCAACCACTACTAGTGTTGACACATACATGGTGGGTGTATCAAGCCTCCACCACTACTAGTGTTGACACATACATGGAGGGTGTATCAAGCCGTCACCACTACTAGTGTTGACACATACATGGAGGGTGTATCAAGCCGTCACCACTACTAGTGTTGACACATACATGGAGGGTGTATCAAGCCGTCACCACTATTAGTGTTGACACATACATGGTGGGTGTATCAAGCCGTCACCACTACTAGTGTTGACACATACATGGTGGGTGTATCAAGCCTCCACCACTACTAGTGTTGACACATACATGGAGGGTGTATCAAGCCGTCACCACTACTAGTGTTGACACATACATGGTGGGTGTATCAAGCCTCCACCACTACTAGTGTTGACACATACATGGAGGGTGTATCAAGCCGTCACCACTACTAGTGTTGACACATACATGGAGGGTGTATCAAGCCGTCACCACTACTAGTGTTGACACATACATGGAGGGTGTATCAAGCCTCCACCACTACTAGTGTTGACACATACATGGTGGGTGTATCAAGCCTCCACCACTAGTGTTGACACATACATGGAGGGTGTATCAAGCCGTCACCACTACTAGTGTTGACACATACATGGAGGGTGTATCAAGCCTCCACCACTACTAGTGTTGACACATACATGGAGGGTGTATCAAGCCTCCACCACTACTAGTGTTGACACATACATGGAGGGTGTATCAAGCCGTCACCACTACTAGTGTTGACACATACATGGAGGGTGTATCAAGCCGTCACCACTACTAGTGTTGACACATACATGGAGGGTGTATCAAGCCTCCACCACTACTAGTGTTGACACATACATGGAGGGTGTATCAAGCCGTCACCACTACTAGTGTTGACACATACATGGAGGGTGTATCAAGCCGTCACCACTACTAGTGTTGACACATACATGGAGGGTGTATCAAGCCGTCACCACTATTAGTGTTGACACATACATGGTGGGTGTATCAAGCCGTCACCACTTCTAGTGTTGACACATACATGGTGGGTGTATCAAGCCTCCACCACTACTAGTGTTGACACATACATGGAGGGTGTATCAAGCCGTCACCACTACTAGTGTTGACACATACATGGTGGGTGTATCAAGCCTCCACCACTACTAGTGTTGACACATACATGGAGGGTGTATCAAGCCGTCACCACTACTAGTGTTGACACATACATGGAGGGTGTATCAAGCCGTCACCACTACTAGTGTTGACACATACATGGAGGGTGTATCAAGCCTCCACCACTACTAGTGTTGACACATACATGGTGGGTGTATCAAGCCTCCACCACTACTAGTGTTGACACATACATGGAGGGTGTATCAAGCCGTCACCACTACTAGTGTTGACACATACATGGAGGGTGTATCAAGCCTCCACCACTACTAGTGTTGACACATACATGGAGGGTGTATCAAGCCTCCACCACTACTAGTGTTGACACATACATGGAGGGTGTATCAAGCCGTCACCACTACTAGTGTTGACACATACATGGAGGGTGTATCAAGCCGTCACCACTACTAGTGTTGACACATACATGGAGGGTGTATCAAGCCTCCACCACTACTAGTGTTGACACATACATGGAGGGTGTATCAAGCCGTCACCACTACTAGTGTTGACACATACATGGTGGGTGTATCAAGCCGTCACCACTACTAGTGTTGACACATACATGGTGGGTGTATCAAGCCTCCACCACTACTAGTGTTGACACATACATGGAGGGTGTATCAAGCCGTCACCACTACTAGTGTTGACACATACATGGTGGGTGTATCAAGCCTCCACCACTACTAGTGTTGACACATACATGGAGGGTGTATCAAGCCGTCACCACTACTAGTGTTGACACATACATGGAGGGTGTATCAAGCCGTCACCACTACTAGTGTTGACACATACATGGAGGGTGTATCAAGCCTCCACCACTACTAGTGTTGACACATACATGGAGGGTGTATCAAGCCTCCACCACTACTAGTGTTGACACAAGTTAAAAAATTCAGAAGACGAATGAAGAAGAAGAGACCTTGGTGAAGAACGAGGGAGGAGGAGGAGGAAGAGGAGGAGGAAGAGGAGGAGGAAGAGGAGGAGGAAGAGGAGGAGGAAGAGGAGGAGGAAGAGGAGGAGGAAGAGGAGGAGGAAGAGGAGGAGGAAGAGGAGGAGCAGCATAATAAGCCAGAATTATCATAAGACTTGAGAAGTTATGGAACTGTATGTCTCGTTACTACACGAGAGAGAGACAGAGAGAGAGACGGAGAGATGGACAGAGATGGACAGAGAGATGGACAGAGAGATGGACAGAGATGGACAGAGAGGACAAAGATGGACAGAGAGATGGACAGAGAGATGGACAGAGACGGACAGAGAGACGGACAGAGATAGAGACGGACAGAGAGATGGACAGATATAGAGACGGACAGAGAGATGGACAGAGATAGAGACGGACAGAGAGATGGACAGAGATAGAGACGGACAGAGAGATGGACAGACACAGACATATTTTGAAGTCAAGATGGTTTAGGTATTACTAAAAGAATTATCCTAATAGGTGAGGAGATGTTGAGGAGGTTAGAATATTTATAAAGAATTGAACAGAACAGTATGGCTTGGAGGGCGTATAAATCTTTAGCTGAAGGGGGTAGGGGTAGGCCTAGGAAATGTTGGAGGGAGGGGTTATAGGCAGTTTTGTGAGCGAGAGGCTTGGACATCCAGCAAGTGTGTGAGTGTTAGGAATGAGTGGAGGCAAGTGGTTTTTATGATTTGACGTGCTGTTGGAGTGTGAGCAAGTTAACATATATGAAGTGATTCAAGGGAACCGGTCAACCGGACTCGGTTCTGAAGTGCCTGGAGGAGAGGTGAGAATATCTGAAGATTTAATCTATAGTATTAGCTCCTTTCTGGCAAGAGAGTGATGATTAAAGCATTTATTCCGTTTAAGAGGGTCACCCTTGCCTCGCAGGGAGGCAGGGAGGCTGGGAGGCAGGGAGGCAGGGAGGAAGGGAGGCAGGGAGACAGAGAGGCAGGGAGGAAGGGAGACAGTGAGGCAGGGAGGAAGGGAGACCTGAAACAAAAACATACCCATTGATAAAAAAAAATAATTGGAAGGAAACTAATATATTCAAATGGCTTCACGAAGATATCCAAATATTTTTCCTCGAAGCCTTATATATATATATATATATATATATATATATATATATATATATATATATATATATATATATATATATATATATATGTATATATATGTATATATATATATATATATATATATATATATATATATATATATATATATATATAGAGTACACGTAAAGGAATAAGTCTCTCACTGCATTTTGTTTCCTCTATTTCGTCTTAAATATTGACTGGAGGTGAACAGGTGACATGGAGCCTTAATAACCCCTTGTCTAGTCGACAGGCTTTAAACCCCATTAACTAACCTACCTACTATCTTGGTTGGCGCAACAAGATATCTCGCTTTGATGTAATCTTGGCTGGAGGTATGGGGAAATTATCCCACTACTCTGGAGATTTCAGTAAGTAGGTACCTAACGCCTGATCGCTTATCTGCACACACTATTAGACCTACAAAAATAAATCCCACTAAGTTCGCTAAGTTCCAGTCTGTCGGATTTTGAACAGCATCGGAAAATCGACTATCTTCTGAGAACCTGGAAAAAAATCCATGCTGAGGCGGCAAGCTTTTTCGAGGAGCTGCACTGGACAGACACCAGCAGTGTGGGACACACATATTGGCTTTCTGAGACTCCCTGACTCATCTCTTGCAGGGACACACACATTGGCTTTCTGAGACTCCCTGACTCATCTCTTGCAGGGACACACACATTGGCTTTCTGAGACTCCCTGACTCATCTCTTGCAGGGACACACACATTGGCTTTCTGAGACTCCCCGACTCGTCTCTTGCAGGGACACACATGGGCATGCTCAGATTCCCTGAATCATCTCTTCCAGGGACACACGTATTGACATGCTTAGACTCCATGAATCATCTCTTGCAGGGACACACACATTGGCTTTCCGAGACTCCCTGACTCGTCTCTTGCAGGGACACACATGGGCATGCTCAGATTCCCTGAATCATCTCTTCCAGGGACACACGTATTGACATGCTTAGACTCCATGAATCATCTCTTGCAGGGACACACACATTGGCTTTCCGAGACTCCCTGACTCGTCTCTTGCAGGGACACACACATTGGCTTTCCGAGACTCCCTGACTCATCTCTTGCAGGGACACACACATTGGCTTTCTGAGACTCCCTGACTCATCTCTTGCAGGGACACACACATTGGCTTTCTGAGACTCCCTGACTCGTCTCTTGCAGGGACACACATGGGCATGCTCAGATTCCCTGAATCATCTCTTCCAGGGACACACGTATTGACATGCTTAGACTCCATGAATCATCTCTTGCAGGGACACACACATTGGCTTTCCGAGACTCCCTGGCTCGTCTCTTGCAGGGACACACATGGGCATGCTCAGATTCCCTGAATCATCTCTTCCAGGGACACACGTATTGACATGCTTAGACTCCATGAATCATCTCTTGCAGGGACACACACATTGGCTTTCCGAGACTCCCTGGCTCGTCTCTTGCAGGGACACACATGGGCATGCTCAGATTCCCTGAATCATCTCTTCCAGGGACACACGTATTGACATGCTTAGACTCCATGAATCATCTCTTGCAGGGACACACACATTGGCTTTCTGAGACTCCCTGATTCATCTCTTGCAGGGACACACACATTGGCTTTCTGAGACTCCCTGACTCATCTCTTGCAGGGACACACACATTGGCTTTCTGAGACTCCCTGACTCGTCTCTTGCAGGGACACACATGGGCATGCTCAGATTCCCTGAATCATCTCTTCCAGGGACACACGTATTGACATGCTTAGATTCCCTGAATCATCTCTTGCAGGGACACACACATTGGCTTTCTGAGACTCCCCGACTCATCTCTTGCAGGGACATACACACTGGCTTTCTGAGACTCCCCGACTCGTCTCTTGCAGGGACACACATGGGCATGCTCAGATTCCCTGAATCATCTCTTCCAGGGACACACGTATTGACATGATTAGACTCCATGAATCATCTCTTGCAGGGACACACACATTGGCTTTCCGAGACTCCCTGGCTCGTCTCTTGCAGGGACACACATGGGCATGCTCAGATTCCCTGAATCATCTCTTCCAGGGACACACGTATTGACATGCTTAGATTCCCTGAATCATCTCTTGCAGGGACACACACTGGCTTTCTGAGACTCCCCGACTCATCTCTTGCAGGGACACACACACTCGCTTTCTGAGACTCCCCGACTCATCTCTTGCAGGGACACACACACTCGCTTTCTGAGACTCCCCGACTCATCTCTCGCAGGGACTATACTCACAGCCGCAACTGACCTTACTTGCAAAATAAGAATTTTACCAAAATTGGAATTTAGCCACAGAAATATCAGATCACTTTCTAGTTGTAGCTACACTGAGAGTAAAAGGTAGATGGGATACAAGGAGAATAGAAGCATCAGGGAAGAGAGAGGCGAAGGTTTATAAACTAAAAGAGGAGGCAGTTAGGGTAAGATATAAACAGCTATTGGAGGATAGATGGGCTAACGAGAGCATAGGCAGTGGGGTCGATGAGGTATGGGGTAGGTTTAAAAATGTAGTGTTAGAGTGTTCAGCAGAAGTTTGTGGTTACAGGGAAGTGGGTGCGGGAGGGAAGAGGAGCGATTGGTGGAATGATGATGTAAAGAAAGTAGTAAGGGAGAAAAAGTTAGAGGTTAAGAGAGTGGTGAAGGAATGTAAAAAGAGAGCAAATGAGAGAGTGGGTGAGATGTTATCAACAAATTTTGTTGAAAATAAGAAAAAGTTTTGGAGTGAGATTAACAAGTTAAGGAAGCCTAGAGAACAAATGGATTTGTCAGTTAAAAATAGGAGAGGAGAGTTATTAAGTGGAGAGTTAGAGGTATTGGGAAGATGGAGGGAATATTTTGAGGAATTGTTAAATGTTGATGAAGATAGGGAAGCTGTGATTTCGTGTATAGGGCAAGGAGGAATAACATCTTGTAGGAGTGAGGAAGAGCCAGTTGTGAGTGTGGGGGAAGTTCGTGAGGCAGTAGGTAAAATGAAAGCGGGTAAGGCAGCCGGGATTGATGGGATAAAGATAGAAATGTTAAAAGCAGGTGGGGATATAGTTTTGGAGTGGTTGGTGCAATTATTTAATAAATGTATGGAAGAGGGTAAGTACCTAGGGATTGGCAGAGAGCATGCATAGTTCCTTTGTATAAGGGCAAAGGGGACAAAAGAGAGTGCAAAAATTATAGGGGGATAAGTCTGTTGAGTATACCTGGTAAAGTGTATGGTAGAGTTATTATTGAAAGAATTAAGAGTAAGACGGAGAATAGGATAGCAGATGAACAAGGAGGCTTTAGGAAAGGTAGGGGGTGTGTGGACCAGGTGTTTACAGTGAAACATATAGGTGAACAGTATTTAGATAAGGCTAAAGAGGTTTTTGTGGCATTTATGGATTTGGAAAAGGCGTATGACAGGGTGGATAGGGGGGCAATGTGGCAGATGTTGCAGGTGTATGGTGTAGGAGGTAGGTTACTGAAAGCAGTGAAGAGTTTTTATGAGGATAGTGAGGCTCAAGTTAGAGTATGTAGGAAAGAGGGAAATTATTTCCCAGTAAAAGTAGGCCTTAGACAAGGATGTGTGATGTCACCGTGGTTGTTTAATAAATTTATAGATGGGGTTGTAAGAGAAGTAAATGCGAGGGTCTTGGCAAGAGGCGTGGAGTTAAAAGATAAAGAATCACACATAAAGTGGGAGTTGTCACAGTTGCTCTTTGCTGATGACACTGTGCTCTTGGGAGATTCTGAAGAGAAGTTGCAGAGATTGGTGGATGAATTTGGTAGGGTGTGCAAAAGAAGAAAATTAAAAGTGAATACAGGAAAGAGTAAGGTTATGAGGATAACAAAAAGATTAGGTGATGAAAGATTGGATATCAGATTGGAGGGAGAGAGTATGGAGGAGGTGAATGTATTCAGATATTTGGGAGTGGACGTGTCAGCGGATGGGTCTATGAAAGATGAGGTGAATCATAGAATTGATGAGGGGAAAAGGGTGAGTGGTGCACTTAGGAGTCTGTGGAGACAAAGAACTTTGTCCTTGGAGGCAAAGAGGGGAATGTATGAGAGTATAGTTTTACCAACGCTCTTATATGGGTGTGAAGCATGGGTGATGAATGTTGCAGCGAGGAGAAGGCTGGAGGCAGTGGAGATGTCATGTCTGAGGGCAATGTGTGGTGTGAATATAATGCAGAGAATTCGTAGTTTGGAAGTTAGGAGGAGGTGCAGGATTATCAAAACTGTTGTCCAGAGGGCTGAGGAAGAGTTGCTGAGGTGGTTCGGACATGTAGAGAGAATGGATCGAAACAGAGTGACTTCAAGAGTGTATCAGTCTGTAGTGGAAGGAAGGCGGGGTAGGGGTCGGCCTAGGAAAGGTTGGAGGGAGGGGGTAAAGGAGGTTTTGTGTGCGAGGGGCTTGGACTTCCAGCAGGCATGCGTGAGCGTGTTTGATAGGAGTGAATGGAGACAAATGGTTTTTAATACTTGACGTGCTGTTGGAGTGTGAGCAAAGTAACATTTATGAAGGGGTTCAGGGAAACCGGCAGGCCGGACTTGAGTCCTGGAGATGGGAAGTACAGTGCCTGCACTCTGAAGGAGGGGTGTTAATGTTGCAGTTTAAAAACTGTAGTGTAAAGCACCCTTCTGGCAAGACAGTGATGGAGTGAATGATGGTGAAAGTTTTTCTTTTTCGGGCCACCCTGCCTTGGTGGGCCACTCTGCCTTGGTGGGCCACCCTGCCTTGGTGGGCCACCCTGTCTTGGTGGGCCACCCTGCCTTGGTGGGCCACCCTGCCTTGGTGGGCCACCCTGCCTTGGTGGGCCACCCTGCCTTGGTGGGCCACCCTGCCTTGGTGGGCCACCCTGCCTTGGTGGGCCACCCTGCCTTGGTGGGCCACCCTGCCTTTGTGGGCCACCCTGCCTTGGTGGGCCACCCTGCCTTGGTGGGCCACCCTGCCTTGGTGGCCACCCTGCCTTGGTGGACCACCCTGCCATGGTGGGCCACCCTGCCTTGGTGGCCACCCTGCCATGGTGGGCCACCCTGCCTTGGTGGCCACCCTGTCTTGGTGGGCCACCCTGCCTTGGTGGGCCACCCTGCCTTGGTGGGCCACCCTGCCTTGGTGGGCCACCCTGCCTTGGTGGGCCACCCTGCCTTGGTGGGCCACCCTGCCTTGGTGGGCCACCCTGCCTTGGTGGGCCACCCTGCCTTGGTGGGCCACCCTGCCTTGGTGGCCACCCTGCCATGGTGGGCCACCCTGCCTTGGTGGCCACCCTGCCTTGGTGGGCCACCCTGCCTTGGTGGGCCACCCTGCCTTGGTGGGCCACCCTGCCTTGGTGGGCCACCCTGCCTTGGTGGACCACCCTGCCTTGGTGGGCCACCCTGCCTTGGTGGGCCACCCTGCCTTGGTGGGCCACCCTGCCTTGGTGGGAATCTGCCAGTGTGATAATAAAAAAAAATAATAATATTAGACATCTTCAACCCTGTTCAGACCCTGATCCACCACGAGGCCTGGTCTCAGACCGGCCCGCGGGGGCTTTGACCACCGAAACTCCTCCAGGTAAACTCCAGATTGTCGGTTCTCTGAACCACTAATCTACACATATTATTTATGGTTATAACGTCATATTTTACAAGTCATAAATATTTTTGGAAATACAGTGGACCCCCGGTTAACGAACTTTTTTCATTCCAGTAGTATGTTCAGGTACCAGTACTGACCGAATTTTTTCCCATAAGGAATATTGTGAAGTAGATTAGTCCATTTCAGACCCCCAAACATACACGTACAAACGCACTTACATAAATACACTTACATAATTGGTCGCATTTGGAGGTGATCGTTAAGCGGGGGTCCACTGTATCTCATTGTTATATACCTAATTTTCCGGCATATAAGACCTGCCTTTTTTCTGAAAGTCTTGGAAAATCAGCCTGCGCCTTATATGCTCAAGGTCAGTGTCAAGGGAAGGCTTTGATTTACGCTTTAGCGTAAACTAAGATATATATAAATACATAAGAACATAAGGAGGAACACTGCAGTATGCCTGTTGGCCCATACTAGGCAGGTCCTTCACAGTTCCATCCCACTAACAGAATATCTGTCCAACCCACCTTCATCGCTACCCAAGCATGTGCAAATCCCACTTAAATCCCACCCCTCTCATGTATTTATCCAACCTAAAATTGAAACTACCAAAGGTTTTAGCTTCAGTAACCCTACACGGCAAAGAATTACGATACTTCTGTTGTGCGCCTTATATGCCGGAATATACTGTTCTCAGTATAGCGGATGATTAATAAATATCTCAAACTCCACAACAATATTTACTGTTACGACACTTTTATCGTGCGTCTTATATGGCGGAAAATACAAAAGTTTTGTGGCTTTCCATAGTATCGTATAGAAAGTTGTAAGAACATATGTTGCTGATTATAATTAGTTTGAGACACTATAATATTTGATGTATTTATAAGATTTAATTGGGATATTAATCTCTTGATGACGTTGGAAACTCTACTGGGAATTTTTCGAGTATATTATTCAATTTCGACTATTTTACTATCTTTTATATTTCATTATTAATAACAGGATACTGTTAGGGTAACGGGAGTTACTGTTGTGATAGTGGGAGTTACTGTTGTGATAGCGGGGGTTACTGTTGTGATAGTGGGAGTTACTGTTGTGATAGTGGGAGTTACTGTTGTGATAGTGGGAGTTACTGTTGTGATAGTGGGGGCTACTGTTGTGATAGCGGGAGTTACTGTTGTGATAGTGGGAGTTACTGTTGTGATAGCGGGGGTTACTGTTGTGATAGCGGGAGTTACTGTTGTGATAGTGGGAGTTACTGTTGTGATAGCGGGGGTTACTGTTGTGATAGCGGGAGTTACTGTTGTGATAGTGGGAGTTACTGTTGTGATAGTGGGAGTTACTGTTGTGATAGCGGGGGTTACTGTTGTGATAGTGGGAGTTACTGTTGTGATAGTGGGAGTTATTGTTGTGATAGTGGGGGTTACTGTTGTGATAGTGGGAGTTACTGTTGTGATAGTGGGAGTTACTGTTGTGATAGCGGGGGTTACTGTTGTGATAGTGGGAGTTACTGTTGTGATAGTGGGGGTTACTGTTGTGATAGTGGGGGTTACTGTTGTGATAGCGGGATTTACTGTTGTGATAGCGGGGGTTACTGTTGTGATAGCGGGAGTTACTGTTGTGATAGCGGGAGTTACTGTTGTGATAGTGGGGGTTACTGTTGTGATAGTGGGGGTTACTGTTGTGATAGCGGGATTTACTGTTGTGATAGCGGGGGTTACTGTTGTGATAGTGGGGGTTACTGTTCTGATAGCGGGGGTTACTGTTGTGATAGCGGGGGTTACTGTTGTGATAGTGGGGGTTACTGTTGTGATAGCGGGGGTTACTGTTGTGATAGTGGGGGTGACGGTTGTGATAGCGGGGGTTACTGTTGTGATAGCGGGTGTTACTGTTGTGATAGTGGGGGTTACTGTTGTGATAGCGGGAGTTACTGTTGTGATAGTGGGGGCTACTGTTGTGATAGTGGGGGTTACTGTTGTGATAGTGGGGGCTACTGTTGTGATAGTGGGGGTTACTGTTGTGATAGCGGGGGTTACTGTTGTGATAGCGGGAGTTACTGTTGTGATAGTGGGGGCTACTGTTGTGATAGCGGGGGTTACTGTTGTGATAGCGGGAGTTACTGTTGTGATAGTGGGGGCTACTGTTGTGATAGTGGGGGTTACTGTTGTGATAGCGGGGGTTAGTGTTGTGATAGTGGGGGTTACTGTTGTGATAGCGGGGGTTACTGTTGTGATAGTGGGAGTTAGTGTTGTGATAGTGGAGGTTACTGTTGTGATAGCGGGAGTTACTGTTGTGATAGTGGGGGTTACTGTTGTGATAGTGGGGGTTACTGTTGTGATAGTGGGGGTTACTGTTGTGATAGTGGGAGTTACTGTTGTGATAGTGGGGGTTACTGTTGTGATAGTGGGGGTTACTGTTGTGATAGTGGGGGTTACTGTTGTGATAGTGGGGGTTACTGTTGTGATAGTGGGGGTTACTGTTGTGATAGCGGGAGTTACTGTTGTGATAGTGGGGGTTACTGTTGTGATAGCGGGAGTTACTGTTGTGATAGTGGGAGTTACTGTTGTGATAGCGGGAGTTACTGTTGTGATAGTGGGGGCTACTGTTGTGATAGCGGGAGTTACTGTTGTGATAGTGGGAGTTAGTGTTGTGATAGTGGGGGTTACTGTTGTGATAGCGGGGGTTACTGTTGTGATAGCGGGAGTTACTGTTGTGATAGCGGGGGTCACTGTTGTGATAGTGGGAGTTACTGTTGTGATGGCAGCAGTTACTGTTGTGATAGTGGGAGTTACTGTTGTGATAGCGGGGGTTACTGTTGTGATAGTGGGGGTTACTGTTACGAAGCGGCGGCTGTCACGATAGCGGCAGCTTCCGTCACGATAGTGGTGACTACTGTCACGATAACGGTAGCTGTTACGATAGCTATATTTACTGTGAAAACAACAGTAACTAACGTAAGTGTTCCGTAGTGGAGGCTCTCACGTCGGGTCCTTTTCGAGGGCCCTATTTTGGAATCCCCAATTTGGGTCCTAATTTCGGAAAGAGGTCGTGGGGCCCTTTATCGAGGACCCAACTTGGGATCCCAATTTTTGCGGTCCCTATTTCAGGATCTTCTGCCTGGGTCCGTAGCTTTGTGTGGTTATCTTGTCCCTCTGATGAGTTGCCTTAATGGAAAGCCAATAGCTGGGTATGAATGGGTACCTGCGATAGTGTGGGAGGCAAGGAAGGAGGGAGGGAGCGAGAGAGAGAGAGAGAGAGAGAGAGAGAGAGAGAGAGAGAGAGAGAGAGAGAGAGAGACAGCGAGAGAGACAGCGAGAGAGAGACAGCGAGAGAGACAGCGAGACAGCGAGAGAGAGAGACAGCGAGAGAGACAGCGAGAGAGACAGCGAGAGAGAGAGACAGCGACAGAGAGAGGCAGCGACAGACAGACAGCCAGAGACAGACAACCAGAGACAGACAACCAGAGACAGACAGCCAGAGACAGACAGCCAGAGACAGACAGCCAGAGACAGAGAGCCAGAGACAGAGAGCCAGAGACAGAGAGCCAGAGACAGACAGCCAGAGACAGACAGCCAGAGACAGACAGCCAGAGACAGACAGCCAGAGACAGACAGCCAGAGACAGACAGCCAGAGACAGACAGCCAGAGACAGACAGCCAGAGACAGACAGCCAGAGACAGACAGCCAGAGACAGACAGATAAGAGATAGACAGACATACAGGACAGATAACAGACACAGGACAGAAAGAGACAAAGGGGAGACAGAGAGAGGACAAAGATAAAAGCACAGGAGAGAGAAAAAAGACAGACAGGATGCAGAAAGAGAAATAGGAAGATAGAGAAACTATACATGAGAGAAAAATAAGAAACACGAGATTGTAATGTGAGAAAGGAGGAATAAGGAAGAGAGAAAATGAATTAATGGTAAAATGTGCTTGAAATTGATGGTGATGATGTGGATGAGGAAGAAGAGGAGGAAGAGGAGGAAGAAGAGGAAGAGGAGGAAGAGGAAGAGGAGGAAGAGGAAGAAGAGGAAGAAGAGGATGAGGAGGAAGAGGAGGAAGAAGAGGAAGAAGAGGAAGAGAAGGAAGAGGAGGAAGAAGAGAAAGAACAGGAGGAAGAAGAGGAAGAGGAGAAAGAAGAGGAAGAAGAGGAGGAAGGAGAGGAAGAACAGGAGAAGGAAGAAGAGGAGGGAGAAGAGGAAGAACAGGAGAAGGAAGAAGAGGAGGAAGAGGAGGAAGAAGAGGAGGAAGAGGAGGAGGAAGAAGAGGAGGAAGGAGAGGAAGAACAGGAGAAGGAAGAAGAGGAGGAAGAGGAAGAACAGGAGAAGGAAGAAGAGGAGGAAGAGGAGGAAGAAGAGGAGGAAGAGGAGGAGGAAGAAGAGGAAGAAGAGGAAGAAGAGGAAGAAGGAGAGGAAGAGGAGGAAGGAGGAGGAAGAGGAAGAAGAGGAGGAAGGAGAGGAAGAGGAAGGAGGAGGAAGAAGGAGGAAGAGGAAGAAGAAGAGGAGGAAGGAGGAAGGGTGAGGGAGATAAAGCAGGAGGCTCCACCACACTGGAGACAGCCGAGGATAAGACCAGAGTGTATTTATGAGGTTGACGATGAGACACTTATTGGCTTCTGTAGGCCAGGATGGAGGTACTTGGAGGTCCTGGGGAGGTGGAGGTTGCTGGGGTTGATGTCATGGAGGCTCCCTGGGGTTGCTGGGTGCTGGGAGGTTTGATGGGGAGGGGGGGGGTTCGGGTGACGATTCATGGGTCTAAAAACCGTAAATTTCGGTTCTTTTTACTACGGAAATTTTTAGACTCTAAAAATTTTCTTTATATATCATGAAGATAATTTTTCAGACTTTTACGTAAAAAAAAAAATCACTAAATCACACTTTAGTAAAACGTCCGAAATTACAATCACTAAACCACACTTTAATAAAACGTCCGAAATTACAATCACTAAACCACACTTCTTAGTAAAACGTCCGAAATTACAATCACTAAACCACACTTTAATAAAACGTCCGAAATTACAATCACTAAACCACACTTTAGTAAAAGGTCCGAAATTACAGTCACTAAACCACACTTCTTAGTAAAACGTCCGAAATTACAATCACTAAACCACACTTCTTAGTAAAACGTCCGAAATTACAATCACTAAACCACACTTTAATAAAACGTCCGAAATTACAATCACTAAACCACACTTTAGTAAAAGGTCCGAAATTACAGTCACTAAACCACACTTCTTAGTAAAACGTCCGAAATTACAATCACTAAACCACACTTCTTAGTAAAACGTCCGAAATTACAATCACTAAACCACACTTCTTAGTAAAACGTCCGAAATTACAATCACTAAACCACACTTCTTAGTAAAACGTCCGAAATTACAATCACTAAACCACACTTTAATAAAACGTCCGAAATTACAATCACTAAACCACACTTTAATAAAACATCCGTAATTACAATCACTAAACCACACTTTAGTAAAACGTCCGAAATTACAATCACTAAACCACACTTCTTAGTAAAACGTCAGACATTACAATCACTAAACCACACTTCTTAGTAAAACGTCAGACATTACAATCACTAAACCACACTTCTTAGTAAAACGTCCGAAATTACAATCACTAAACCACACTTCTTAGTAAAACGTCAGACATTACAATCACTAAACCACACTTCTTAGTAAAACGTCCGAAATTACAATCACTAAACCATTCTTACTAAAAACTCAATCTTAAATTAATGTGTGACCAACTACACACTTGTTCATATCTCCTATAATCAGTGGATTACAAGGTATTTTAGTGGTCTCTTAAGCCACTTAAGGTCACAAATACTGCCACTTCAAGTGTAAGTGGCAGTATACTTATCTTCTTATCAGTTTGGCCATCTTAAAGTCGCTTGTGTATTTAACTAGAGAAATTTACCGTGTAAACGATACGTGTCAACAAGGATATCCAGTAGGTGGTTGTGTGTCTTACTTAGAGGGAGAGAGGTTGCCTCGTAGCCTGGTGGCTGCTCTCACTTCACACGGTGAGGGTCTGGGTTTGATTCCCAGCGACGGTAGAAACATTGGGGGTGTTTCTATACACCGGTTGCCTAAGTTCACCCATCAGTTAAATGGGTACGTGGGTGTTAGTGGACTGGTGTGGGTCACATCCTGGGTGTTAGCGGACTGGTGTGGGTCACATCGTGGGACAAAACTGACCTAATTTGCGGGAAATACTCAGAAATGAAAAGCAGGGATGCCACTAGCACGATAAGAGACAACACAATAAGTGTCAGGGGCCCAAGACTGCTCAACTGCCTTCCAGCATACAAAAGGGGGATTACCAATTGGCCCCTGTCTTCAAGGGACTGGACAGGCACCTATGGTCAGAACCTGACCAGCCGGGCTGTGCTTCCTACGTCGGGTTGCTGCTAGCAGCACCAGTCAGCTAAAACGTTTATATTTTTTTCACAGTCCTTTAAAAAAGGGGATTTATACACAGAATTACAAGACGTTCGGGTAAAAGGTTACCTTTGAAACCTCTGGATAATACGAATATAACGAACGTACTCTCGCAGGTAGAAGATTATGGATCGACATAAAACACACACACACACACACACACACACACACACACACACACACACACACACACACACACACACACACACACACAGCTGATTGCATCTTCTTGGACTGCAAGAAGGCCTTTGACACAGTTCCTCACAAGAGATTAGTGCAGAAGCTAGAGCATCAGGCGCATATAACAGGAAGGGCACTGCAATGGATCAGAGAATACCTGACAGGGAGGCAACAACGAGTCATGGTACGTAATGATGTATCACAGTGGGCACCTGTGGGGGGACCAGTGCTATTTTTGGTATATGTGAACGACATGACGGAAGGGTTAGACTCAGAAGTGTCCCTGTTTGCAGATGATGTGAAGTTAATGAGGAGAATTAAATCTGATGAGGACCAGGCAGGACTTCAAAGAGACCTGGACAGACTGGACACCTGGTCCAGCAAATGGCTTCTCGAATTTAATCCTGCCAAATGCAAAGTCATGAAGATAGGGGAAGGGCACAGAAGACCACAGACAGAGTATAGGCTAGGTGGCCAAAGACTGCAAACCTCACTCAAGGAGAAAGATCTTGGGGTGAGTATAACACCGAGCATGTCTCCGGAAGCACACATCAATCAGATAACTGCTGCAGCATATGGGCGCCTGGCAAACCTGAGAACAGCATTCCGACACCTTAGTAAGGAATCATTCAAGACACTGTACACCGTGTATGTCAGGCCCATACTGGAGTATGCAGCACCTGTTTGGAACCCGCACTTGATAAAGCACGTCAAGAAACTAGAGAAAGTACAAAGGTTTGCAACAAGGTTAGTTCCAGAGCTAAGGGGAATGTCCTATGAAGAAAGATTAAGGGAAATCGGCCTGACGACACTGGAGGACAGGAGGGTCAGGGGAGACATGATAACGACATATAAAATACTGCGTGGAATAGACAAGGTGGACAAGGACAGGATGTTCCAGGGAGGGGACACAGAAACAAGAGGCCACAATTGGAAGTTGAAGACACAAATGAGTCAGAGAGATAGTAGGAAGTATTTCTTCAGTCATAGAGTTGTAAGGCAGTGGAATAGCCTAGAAAATGACGTAGTGGAGGCAGGAACCATACACAGTTTTAAGACGAGGTTTGATAAAGCTCATGGAGCGGGGAGAGATAGGGTCTAGTAGCAACCGGTGAAGAGGCGGGGCCAGGAGCTAGGACTCGACCCCTGCAACCACAAATAGGTGAGTACAAATAGGTGAGTACACACACACACACACACACACACAACACACACACAACACACACACAACACACACACAACACACACACAACACACACACAAACACACAAACACACACACAACACACAAACACACACACAAACACACACCACACACACAATCACACACACACACACACACAACCACACACACACACACACACACACACACACAACCACACACACACACACAACCACACACACACACACAACACACACACACACACACACACAACACACACACACACACAACACACACACAACACACACACACAACACACACACAACACACACAACACACACAAACACACACCACACACACAATCACACACACAACACACACACACACACACACACAACACACACAACACACACACAAACACACACAACACACACACAAACACACAACACACACAACACACACACAAACACACACCACACACACAATCACACACACACA
>NC_091390.1:4577665-4605165 GCF_038502225.1 Cherax quadricarinatus
TGTGTGTGTAGGGGGTAGTGTGTGTGTGTGTGTGTGTGTGTAGGGGTAGTGTGTGTGTGTAGGGGGGTAGGGGGTAGTGTGTGTGTGTGTGTGTGTGTAGGGGGTAGTGTGTGTGTGTGTGTGTGTGTGTAGGGGGGTAGTGTGTGTGTGTGTAGTGGGTAGTGTGAGTGTGTAGGGGGGTAGTGTGTGTGTGTGTGTGTGTGTGTGTGTGTGTGTGTGTGTGTGTGTGTGTGTGTGTGTGTGTAGCGTGGTAGTGTGTGTGTGTGTGTAGGGGGGTAGAGTCTGTGTGTGTGTAGGGGGTAGTGTGTGTGTGTAGGGGGTAGTGTGTGTGTGTAGGGGGGTAGTGTGTGTGTGTAGGGGGGTAGTGTGTGTGTAGGGGGGTAGTGTGTGTGTGTAGGGGGGTAGTGTGTATGTGAAGTGGGGTATTGTGTGTGTATGTGTAGTGGGGTAGTGTGTGTGTGTAGGGGGTAGTGTGTGTGTGTAGTCGGGTAGTGTGTGTGTGTAGTCGGGTAGTGTGTGTGTGTTTGTAGTGGGGTAGTGTGTGTGTGTTTGTAGTGGGGTAGTGTGTGTGTGTGTAGTGGGGTAGTGCGTGTGTGTAGTGGGGTAGTGCGTGTGTGTAGTGGGGTTGTGCGTGTGTGTAGTGGGGTAGTGCGTGTGTGTTGTGGGGTAGTGTGTGTAGTGGGGTAGTGC
Source organism: Cherax quadricarinatus (assembly GCF_038502225.1). Taxonomy (NCBI): domain Eukaryota; kingdom Metazoa; phylum Arthropoda; class Malacostraca; order Decapoda; family Parastacidae; genus Cherax; species Cherax quadricarinatus. Next base: position 4,578,356 of record NC_091390.1, read on the forward strand.
GTGTGTGTAGTGGAGTAGTGCGTGTGTGTAGTGGGGTAGTGCGTGTGTGTAGTGGGGTAGTGCGTGTGTGTAGTGGGGTAGTGCGTGTGTGTAGTGGGGTAGTGCGTGTGTGTAGTGGGGTAGTGTGTGTGTAGTGGGGTAGTGCGTGTGTGTAGTGGGGTAGTGCGTGTGTGTAGTGGGGTAGTGCGTGTGTGTAGTGGGGTAGTGCGTGTGTGTAGTGGGGTAGTGTGCGTAGGGGGTAGTATAGGTGTGTGTTTGCTTGCTTACTAATAAACAAATTACTTAAATTATTAAGAAACTTCTGATATAGGTCAAAGTCACAGTACGTCTCCTCTGGTCTGAGATAACATATTAGGCAATATTTGTACCTTATTTGCTAATTAAACATCCAAAAAATATCACGTGGGTTAGTGCATGTAAGACAGACATAAATTATCAGCCTGGAGCTTCTCGCTGTGAGGAAACTGTACTGAGTTCCCAGTCATGTGTGTGTTCTAGATTACAGTGTACAGTACTGCGTACTTTCATTTCATGTGTACATTCAAGCCTCCTGTTGCCTTATGCACTGTGATATATATATACAAATATATACATTATATATAAACACTGGTCTCTGGCTGAGATCTCATCCCCTGCATGCTGATGCATGCAGGGGATGAGATGAAGAGCTGTAAGCCTTCTCCCTGAAAGCTGGCTGCCTTGGATCAAAGTCTAGTGCAAGCTGGACTCCAAGGTATTGGTCCAGTGTGGGTAGATTGGTAAAGCACTGCGTACCTTGTTCCAAGGTTCATAAGTTCAAGTCTCCTTCAGCCAGGGATCAGTGTTGTGTATATTTCGCCTGATCTTGCGAATTCCTTGCATTCATTATATATAAATATATATCATAAGCACATGCACACTTACAAAGTTCGACTTTCTTGTTCTGCAAACATGTCACATCATCAGAGGGCATTCAGCAGGGAGACCCACTCAACTCCCAACCTCTCATGTTTAGTGATAAAGAAACTCACAATCAGTCTGAGCAGTTAACTCTTCATTCTAATACATGGTTGATGACTAACAGGTACGAAGTGACTTTGTTAGTCTGCCATCAAATGACGAAATCAGCTCTGGACTTCGCCTTCACCCTAACCAAAAGAGAAATCATGTCAACAAACTAGCATGTAATTGTTCTTCTAGGCGTCCAACGAGATATTTCAATTACCTTCCCTACTGCGGGTCCTTAAGGGACCCGCAGTTGTTTTAGCAGTGATAAAAAAGGAAAATTTAAAATTTATGGAAAAAAATGTCTTCCTACCGAAAAATAGTGCATAATTCTGGCAACAGGAAGATGTAATTAGCTTATTTCTATCATATTTCAAAGTATATTTTTCCAAAAATATTTTTTTTGTTCTTGCTGTCATCAAAAAGACATGGTGGCAATTCATGTTTTTTTCATTCTATATAGACTACATTACAACTACTCTGAGGACTCCATTCAGATTCAGGGAGTGATAACAGCTCATTCACCTGTGGGTTGTCAACATGTGTTCTGGTGCAATATAAACCATACCACGGGCGGGATTTGAACCCGCAGTCACAGAGTCTCAAAACTCCAAACCGTCGCGTTAGCCACTGGACCAGCTAGCTACAATAAGATTGCATTTGTGGTCACAATGGTGCCTATGCTAACCTTCCTATGGTGTAGAAATATACCTAGTTGGACGAATCTTATTGTGGCTAGCTGGTCCAGTGGCTAACACGACGGTCTGGAGTTTTGAGACTCTCTGACCGCGGGTTCAAATCCCGCCCGTGGTATGGTTTATTTGCAATCGTGTCATTACGATTTCGTGAATCATGTTGCAATATACTGAAATGTGGCGCGCCGTCACCGTAGAGTTTTACAACGTAATATATGTATAACTCAGAAATAAGTTGACATTTTCCATTTTTCGCAAAATGTATTTATATTAATTCCATGATATTTCCACACATTGTTGAGTAATGATGGTTTTACCAGCATGTACAGGGGATATTTTTACCACTTTTATTCATTTCTCCCAAAAAAATCCTTAAAAAAATTGAACTTCAACATTTTTTTATTGTCCAGTCTATTGATGTTTTCGCTCAAACTGAGTTAGTACCAAGATTATCTATCCCTTATCTTACATCTGATGTCAACTAGATCATTGTACATCTCGCAAATTTTGTAGATAAGGATGAGTTTTATACCCTATAAAATAGGGCACTATTTATTTTTTCTATCTTTTAAGGCAAAAAATCACTACACAGTGTGTAGGCTTCAAATGCTGCTTAAATCACTACAAAAATTTCACTGAAATTGGACCAGAAAAGAAAAGATTTTGCTACCGCCATACTCGAAGAAAACAAACCGAACGACCTGAAGAAAATGGAGAGGATGAGTGATTTGTATGTCAATAACTCCCTGACACATTAAGAACAAAATGGCACAATACAGTGACTAGAACAATACACAAACTCGCACATAGGAGAGAGGAGGTTAAGACGACACTTCAGTCCGTATTGGATCACTTACAAAGTTATTCTGTGGCTTTAGAATCCATGACTAAAACACATGTGCAGTTCCTGGTATTTTTTCCTATTAGACGTTTTGCTAACCAGGTTTTTCAGACCAGTGCTCAGGTGTCCAGTGCCTCAACTTGATAAGTGTCCAGTGCCTCAGTCTTAAGTGTCCAGTGCCTCAGTCTTGTTAAGTGTCCAGTGCCTCAGTCTTGTTAAGTGTCCAGTGCCTCAGTCTTGTTAAGTGTCCAGTGCCTCAGTCTTGTTAAGTGTCCAGTGCCTCAGTCTTGTTAAGTGTCCAGTGCCTCAGTCTTGTTAAGTGTCCAGTGCCTCAGTCTTGTTAAGTGTCCAGTGCCTCAGTCTTGTTAAGTGTCCAGTGCCTCAGTCTTGTTAAGTGTCCAGTGCCTCAGTCTTGTTAAGTGTCCAGTGCCTCAGTCTTGTTAAGTGTCCAGTGCCTCAGTCTTGTTAAGTGTCCAGTGCCTCAGTCTTGTTAAGTGTCCAGTGCCTCAGTCTTGTTAAGTGTCCAGTGCCTCAGTCTTGTTAAGTGTCCAGTGCCTCAGTCTTGTTAAGTGTCCAGTGCCTCAGTCTTGTTAAGTGTCCAGTGCCTCAGTCTTGTTAAGTGTCCAGTGCCTCAGTCTTGTTAAGTGTCCAGGGCCTCAATCTTGTTAAGTGTCCAGGGCCTCAATCTTGTTAAGTGTCCAGGGCCTCAGTCTTGTTAAGTGCCCAGGGCCTCAGTCTTGTTAAGTGTCCAGTGCCTCAGTCTTGTTAAGTGTCCAGTGCCTCAGTCTTGTTAAGTGTCCAGTGCCTCAGACCTGTTAAGTGTCCAGTGCCTCAGTATTGTTAAGTGTCCAGTGCCTCAGTCTTGTTAAGTGTCCAGTGCCTCAGTCTTGTTAAGTGTCCAGTGCCTCAGTCTTGTTAAGTGTCCAGTGCCTCAGTCTTAAGTGTCCAGTGCCTCAGTCTTGTTAAGTGTCCAGTGCCTCAGTCTTGTTAAGTGTCCAGTGCCTCAGACCTGTTAAGTGTCCAGTGCCTCAGACCTGTTAAGTGTCCAGTGCCTCAGACCTGTTAAGTGTCCAGTGCCTCAAACCTGTTAAGTGTCCAGTGCCTCAAACCTGTTAAGTGTCCAGGGCCTCTAACCTGTTAAGTGTCCAGGGCCTCAGTCTTGTTAAGTGTCCAGGGCCTCAATCTTGTTAAGTGTCCAGTTCCTCAGTCTCGTTAAGTGTCCAGTGCCTCAGTCTTGTTAAGTGTCCAGTGCCTCAGTCTTGTTAAGTGTCCAGTGCCTCAGTCTTGTTAAGTGTCCAGTGCCTCAGTCTTGTTAAGTGTCCAGTGCCTCAGTCTTGTTAAGTGTCCAGTGCCTCAGTCTTGTTAAGTGTCCAGTGCCTCAGTCTTGTTAAGTGTCCAGTGCCTCAGTCTTAAGTGTCCAGTGCCTCAGTCTTGTTAAGTGTCCAGTGCCTCAGTCTTGTTAAGTGTCCAGTGCCTCAGTCTTGTTAAGTGTCCAGTGCCTCAGTCTTGTTAAGTGTCCAGTGCCTCAGTCTTGTTAAGTGTCCAGTGCCTCAGTCTTAAGTGTCCAGTGCCTCAGTCTTGTTAAGTGTCCAGTGCCTCAGTCTTGTTAAGTGTCCAGTGCCTCAGACCTGTTAAGTGTCCAGTGCCTCAGACCTGTTAAGTGTCCAGTGCCTCAGACCTGTTAAGTGTCCAGTGCCTCAAACCTGTTAAGTGTCCAGTGCCTCAAACCTGTTAAGTGTCCAGGGCCTCAAACCTGTTAAGTGTCCAGGGCCTCAGTCTTGTTAAGTGTCCAGGGCCTCAATCTTGTTAAGTGTCCAGTTCCTCAGTCTCGTTAAGTGTCCAGTGCCTCAGTCTTGTTAAGTGTCCAGGGCCTCAGTCTTGTTAAGTGTCCAGGGCCTCAGTCTTGTTAAATGTCCAGTGCCTCAGTCTTGTTAAGTGTCCAGTGCCTCAGTCTTGTGAAGTGTCCAGGGCCTCAGTCTTGTTAAGTGTCCAGGGCCTCAGTCTTGTTAAGTGTCCAGTACCTCAGACCTGTTAAGTGTCCAGTGCCTCAGTCTTGTTAAGTGTCCAGTGCCTCAGTCTTGTTAAGTGTCCAGTGCCTCAGTCTTGTTAAGTGTCCAGTGCCTCAGTCTTGTTAAGTGTCCAGTGCCTCAGTCTTGTTAAGTGTCCAGGGCCTCAATCTTGTTAAGTGTCCAGTGCCTCAGTCTTGTTAAGTGTCCAGGGCCTCAGTCTTGTTAAGTGTCCAGGGCCTCAATCTTGTTAAGTGTCCAGTGCCTCAGTCTTGTTAAGTGTCCAGTGCCTCAGTCTTGTTAAGTGCCCAGGGCCTCAGTCTTGATAAGTGCTCAGTGCCTATCTTGATGGAAAACTAAATTCTGGTGCCAGGTTAGAGGGGCAATAATGGATAGACATCGACACACTCTTTCAGTACAACAACACGATGCAATATCAGTTAAGATAATTTTTTCTACATCTATCCCGGTAACCTCTGGCCCAACACAGTCACGGCCAGCTACCACTAGTGGTTCCCCCCCACTTGTAGCACAGTTCTCAACTACTGCATCTTTTATTCTGCCTCCCGTATGCAAGCTTCAACCTAATTAACCTGATTTATGCTAATCAAGGCCGAGAGGTTGACCACATCAACTAACTTTTCAATTATTCCACTCTCACTGGTGTCTATTTTCGGCATTGGATTGAAAAAACCGCTGGTTGGCAAATCGTCGAATTAGTAGATACCTAGGTGTTTAAAACGTTTTTCACTTCCAAAATCACTTCTCCTAACATGTCTTTTTAAGAAACATGACATCCATGTTAATTTACGGTTAATAATATTTTCAGATGACATTCTGTCCATCCGAAATTATATAAATTCTCACAATAGAGAATTTATTTAATTCTCCTCTTGTGAGAAGTGGAAGTCTAATGGTCGAAATGTCCCAATAAAAGGCCATAACCTGCATATTTAATAAGGAACAAAAAGGCACAATACCGTAACTGGAACAATACACAACCCAGACATAGGAGAGAAAAGCTTACAACACGTTTCAGTCCAGGTCGGACCGAAACATCGTCGCAAGGTTTTACGTGCGGGTTATTCGTGTACTCAATATTTCACATAACTTGTCCGTGGACTCACAATAAGTTGTAATAAGCAACTTAGTATACATGTCAGTACATAAAGTATGTGTTACTTAACAATTATGATGATCACGTGACGTCACAACATATGTGGAGTCAATAACTTAAGTACCGGCCGATAATACTTGATCAACTTTAAGGCCCATGTTGCTAGTTTAATTTGTACCTCATATCCATCTTGTAGACGGTAGTGGCTAGTTTGTGTACCTCATTCATTCTGTGGATAGTAGTGGCTAGTTGTGTACCTCATTCATTCTGTGGATAGTAGTGGCTAGTTGTGTACCTCATTCATTCTGTGGATAGTAGTGGCTAGTTGTGTACCTCATTCATTCTGTGGATAGTAGTGGCTAGTTGTGTACCTCATTCATTCTGTGGATGGTAGTGGCTAGTTGTGTACTTCATATTCGTCCTGTGGATGGTAGTGGCTAGTTTGTGCACCTCATATTCGACCTGTGGATGATAGTGGCTAGTTTGTGTACCTCATTATGTGGATGATAGTGGCTAGTTTGTGTACCTCATATTCGACCTGTGGATGGTAGTGGCTAGTTTGTGTACCTCATATTCGACCTGTGGATGGTAGTGGCTAGTTTGTGTACCTCATATTCGACCTGTGGATGGTAGTGGCTAGTGTGTGTACCTCATATTCGACCTGTGGATGGCAGTGGCTAGTTTGTGTACCACATATTCGACCTGTGGAAGGTAGTGGCTAGTTTGTGTACCTCATATTCGTCCTGTGGATGGTAGTGGCTAGTTTGTGTTCCTCATATTCGTCCTGTGGATGGTAGTGGCTAGTTTGTGCACCTCATATTCGACCTGTGGATGGTAGTGGCTAGTTTGTGCACCTCATATTCGACCTGTGGATGGTAGTGGCTAGTTTGTGCACCTCATATTCGACCTGTGGATGGTAGTGGCTAGTTTGTGCACCTCATATTCGACCTGTGGATGGTAGTGGCTAGTTTGTGCACCTCATATTCGACCTGTGGATGGTAGTGGCTAGTTTGTGCACCTCATATTCGACCTGTGGATGGTAGTGGCTAGTTTGTGCACCTCATATTCGACCTGTGGATGGTAGTGGCTAGTTTGTGCACCTCATATTCGACCTGTGGATGGTAGTGGCTAGTTTGTGCACCTCATATTCGACCTGTGGATGGTAGTGGCTAGTTTGTGCACCTCATATTCGACCTGTGGATGGTAGTGGCTAGTTTGTGCACCTCATATTCGACCTGTGGATGGTAGTGGCTAGTTTGTGTACCTCATATTCGACCTGTGGATGGTAGTGGCTAATTGTATAGCTGACATCCACTTGTGGGTGTGGCTATTTTATTGTGGATTATAGTGGTTAGCTGTGAACATCACATCCATCCTGTTGACAGTAGCGCCAGAGCCTATGGATACACCGTAAACCTAGTAACTAGCCCCAAAGAGTACATCTGGATTAACATCTCCAGCAAGCAAATTTAGAAACTTTGCTTAATGTATCTGGTATCTTATTTTCAATATTAAAACACCTTGACATGTCACATAGGTTATTCTAGTGTCTAACATTCAAGAGAAACGAAACGTGAACTTGAAGTTAAATGGTTCAGAGAACAGAGAAGTTGATAAGATGTTGTGGAATTGTCTTGCCTACAGTGACTTTCTTAGTCCAGTATAAAGGTGATCAGTCTCCTTCTGACTACCATTCTTCGCCACTGTGTGGCGAAACGTTCCCTCAGTGATGATACCCAAGTATTGCACATGTGTCTGCTTTAGCAAACACAAAAAATTTAAGACAGGAAACAGGAAGGAAGAGAGAGAATACACTGAGCTTCCCTCTCGCCTGGAGGAAATGCCCTCCAGATGTGATTTCACAGCTGACTTGTGGACCCAGACTGTTTTTGAGTCTACAATTTAATTTCTTGCCTAGCGAGCTCGTTCGAGCGTGTAATTTGCAACTCCCTTACTTTTAACTTCGGTAATAAGTTCCACGGGTTTTATACCATCTGCTGGTACGTGAGAACGAGCCATCTTGTGATCAGAAACAAAAACGCAATTTATTGAGCGAAGTCATTATCATTGTAGCGAAACGTGTTGTTAATGTCTTTTGCAGCCTGTTAGCTCAGCAGGTAGCCTGTACACACTCTAGACTACATCTGGCTATTGAAATAAGGGGTATACAAGCAGACTACCACCTTGACTAGCCAGGAGCTAGTGTACACACCTCACACACTGTGGTCCACGGGTCGATCCCCGGTACGGCTGAAAGCATTAGGACGTGTTCCCTTGAGACACCAGCTGTTCAGTGTTCACCCATCAGTAAAATGGGTACCTGGGTGTTACTGGACTAGTGTGGGCCACATCCTGGGTGTTACTGGACTGGTGTGGGCCACATCCTGGGTGTTACTGGACTGGTGTGGGCCACATGCTGGGTGTTACTGGACTGGTGTGGGCCACATCCTGGGTGTTACTGGACTGGTGTGGGCCACATCCTGGGTGTTACTGGACTGGTGTGGGCCACATGCTGGGTGTTACTGGACTGGTGTGGGCCACATCCTGGGTGTTACTGGACTGGTGTGGGCCACATCCTGGGTGTTACTGGATTGGTGTGGGCCACATCCTGGGAGTTATTGGACTGGTGTGGGCCACATCCTGGGAGTTATTGGACTGGTGTGGGCCACATCCTGGGAGTTATTGGACTGGTGTGGGCCCACATCCTGGGAGTTATTGGACTGGTGAGGGCCACATCCTGGGAGTTATTGGACTGGTGTGGGCCACATCCTGGGAGTTATTGGACTGGTGTGGGCCCACATCCTGGGTGTTACTGGACTGGTGTGGGCCACATCCTGGGTGTTACTGGACTGGTGTGGGCCACATCCTGGGAGTTATTGGACTGGTGTGGGTCACATCCTGGGTGTTAGTGGACTGGTGCGGGTCACATTCTGGGTGTTAGTGGACTGGTGTGGGTCACATCCTGGGAATTAGTGGACTGGTGTGGGTCACATCCTGGGTGTTAGTGGACTGGTGTGGGTCACATCCTGGGTGTTAGTGGACTGGTGTGGGTCACATCCTGGGTGTTAGTGGACTGGTGTGGGTCACATCCTGGGTGTTAGTGGACTGGTGTGGGCCACATCCTGGGTGTTAGTGGACTGGTGTGGGTCGCATCCAGGGTGTTAGTGGACTGGTGTGGGTCGCATCCTGGGTGTTAGTGGACTGGTGTGGGTCGCATCCTGGGTGTTAGTGGACTGTTGTGGGTTACATCCTGGGAATTAGTGGACTGGTGTGGGTCACATCCTGGGTGTTAGCGGACTGGTGTGGGTCACATCCTGGGTGTTAGTGGACTGGTGTGGGTTACATCCTGGGTGTTAGTGGACTGGTGTGGGCCACATCCTAGGTGTTAGTGGACTGGTGTAGGTCACATCCTAGGTGTTAGTGGACTGGTGTAGGTCACATCCTGGGTGTTAGTGAACTGGTGTGGGTCACATCCTGGGTGTTAGTGGACTGGTGTGGGTCACATCCTGGGTGTTAGTGGATTGGTGTGGGTCACATCCTGGGTGTTAGTGGACTGGTGTGAGTCACATCCTGGGTGTTAGTGGACTGGTGTGGGTCACATCCTGGGACAAAACTGACCTAATTTGCGGGAAATGCTCAGCATAGCAAGCGGCTTTCTGTATAGTAGTATGTCACTGATGTCAGCTATGGTCTGTGTACCTTGTACATGTACTTGTATACCTGGTACATGTGTACATGTACTTGTATACCTGGTACATGTACTTGTATACCTTGCACATGTACCTGTATACCTTGTACATGTGCTTGTATACCTTGTACATGCACTTGTATACCTTGTCCATGCACTTGCATACCTTGTACATATACATGCATACCTTGTACATGTATTTGTATACCTTGTACATATACTTGCATACCTTGTACATGTACATGTATACCTTGTACATGTATACCTTGTACATGTATACCTTGTACATGTATACCTTGTACATGTACTTGTATACCTTGTACATGTATACCTTGTACATGTACTTTATACCTTGTACATGTATACCTTGTACATGTACTTGTATACCTTGTACATGTAATGGTATACCTTGTACATGTACTTGTATACCTTGTACATGTACTTGTATACCTTGTACATGTACTTGTATACCTTGTACATGTACTTGTATACCTTGTACATGTACTTGTATACCTTGTACATGTACTTGTATACCTTGTACATGTACTTGTACACCTTGTACATGTACTTGTATACCTTGTACATGTACTTGTATACCTTGTACATGTACTTGTATACCTTGTGCATGTACTTGTATACCTTGTGCATGTACTTGTATACCTTGTACATGTACTTGTATACCTTGTACATGTACTTGTATACCTTGTACATGTACTTGTATACCTTGTGCATGTACTTGTATACCTTGTGCATGTACTTGTATACCTTGTACATGTACTGGTAGAAATAAATATTATTACAATAGGTCAGGTGAGCAAGAGAGAGAGAGAGAGAGAGAGAGAGAGAGAGAGAGAGAGTGGGTAGGTCCTTCAGCTTGAGTCTATCTCAGTCCTGCCATCTGGTGGGAACTATAGAAACTAAGCCTAGGCCAGTAACTCTCTCTAGTGAGAAGTATATGAAACATGTGGGTAGGCCTACTGCCTACTTACAAATGAAATTTTGAGGGACCGGGACGATAAGAAGAGAAAATGGGAGAAAGGCAGGTGAAAGGGGTGAGGAGAAAGCAAAAATAAATGGTGGGTGAAGGAATAAGAAAGCCAGGTGGTAAGCCAGGTGAAATGAACAAACCAGAAGGCAAGCTAAGTGAAGAAATTAATAGAAAGCCTGAGGATAAGCCAGATAAATAGAAAGTCAGGAAACAAGCCAGGAAAATTGAGAACAATAGAAACAAGCCAGATAAATATAAAGGAAAAGAAACAAGCCAGATAAGGAGAAAGCCAAGAAGAGAACCAGGAAACAAGAGAAAGCCAGATAAGGAGAAAGTCAGAAAACAAGCCAGATAAGGAGAGTCAGAAAACAAGCCAGATAAGGAGAGTCAGAAAACAAGCCAGATAAGGAGAAAGTCAGAAAACAAGCCAGATAAGGAGAAAGCCAGAAAATAAGCCAGATAAGGAGAAAGCCAGAAAATAAGCCAGATAAGGAGAGTCAGAAAACAAGCCAGATAAGGAGAAAGCCAGAAAACAAGCCAGATAAGGAGAGTCAGAAAACAAGCCAGATAAGGAGAAAACCAGAAAACAAGCCAGATAAGGAGAAAACCAGAAAACAAGCGAGATAAGCAGTAAACCAGAAAACAAGCCAAGTAGAGAGATAGGGAGAAAGCCAGGACAAATGCCAGGTGAGAAGAGAAAGCCAGAAGCCAAACCAGACGAAGGGGAAACAAAGTCTTAACCCACATCACAGTGATAACTGGTGAGTAACAGTGGTTTATCTCGCTCTCCCGTGATTATATGTAAACAGGATAATCCAGGTAACTTACCCTGGAAGACCTGTGTCGCGTTCTCTATTCTGTCTATCCAGGTAACTTATCCTGGAAGACCTGTGTCGTGTTCTCTGTCTATCCAGGTAACTTACCCTGGAAGACCTGTGTCGCGTTCTCTATTCTGTCTATCCAGGTAACTTACCCTGGAAGACCTGTGACGCGTTCTCTATTCTGTCTATCCAGGTAACTTACCCTGGAAGACCTGTGTCGCTTTCTCTATTCTGTCTATCCAGGTAACTTATCCTGGAAGACCTGTGTCGCGTTCTCTATTCTGTCTATCCAGGTAACTTACCCTGGAAGACCTGTGTCGCGTTCTCTATTCTGTCTATCCAGGTAACTTACCCTGGAAGACCTGTGTCGCTTTCTCTATTCTGTCTATCCAGGTAACTTATCCTGGAAGACCTGTGTCGCGTTCTCTATTCTGTCTATCCAGGTAACTTACCCTGGAAGACCTGTGTCGCGTTCTCTGTCTATCCAGGTAACTTATCCTGGAAGACCTGTGTCGCGTTCTCTATTCTGTCTGTCCAGGTAACTTATCCTGGAAGACCTGTGTCGCGTTCTCTAGTCTATCCAGGTAACTTATCCTGGAAGACCTGTGTCGCGTTCTCTATTCTGTCTATCCAGGTAACTTATCCTGGAAGACCTGTGTCGCGTTCTCTGTCTATCCAGGTAACTTATCCTGGAAGACCTGTGTCGCGTTCTCTATTCTGTCTATCCAGGTAACTTATCCTGGAAGACCTGTGTCGCGTTCTCTATTCTGTCTATCCAGGTAACTTATCCTGGAAGACCTGTGTCGCGTTCTCTATTCTGTCTATCCAGGTAACTTATCCTGGAAGACCTGTGTCGCGTTCTCTATTCTGTCTATCCAGGTAACTTATCCTGGAAGACCTGTGTCGCGTTCTCTATTCTGTCTATCCAGGTAACTTACCCTGGAAGACCTGTGTCGCGTTCTCTGTCTATCCAGGTAACTTATCCTGGAAGACCTGTGTCGCGTTCTCTATTCTGTCTGTCCAGGTAACTTATCCTGGAAGACCTGTGTCGCGTTCTCTAGTCTATCCAGGTAACTTATCCTGGAAGACCTGTGTCGCGTTCTCTATTCTGTCTATCCAGGTAACTTATCCTGGAAGACCTGTGTCGCGTTCTCTATTCTGTCTATCCAGGTAACTTATCCTGGAAGACCTGTGTCGCGTTCTCTGTCTATCCAGGTAACTTATCCTGGAAGACCTGTGTCGCGTTCTCTATTCTGTCTGTCCAGGTAACTTATCCTGGAAGACCTGTGTCGCGTTCTCTATTCTGTCTATCCAGGTAACTTATCCTGGAAGACCTGTGTCGCGTTCTCTATTCTGTCTATCCAGGTAACTTATCCTGGAAGACCTGTGTCGCGTTCTCTATTCTGTCTATCCAGGTAACTTACCCTGGAAGACCTGTGTCGCGTTCTCTGTCTATCCAGGTAACTTATCCTGGAAGACCTGTGTCGCGTTCTCTATTCTGCCTATCCAGGTAACTTATCCTGGAAGACCTGTGTCGCGTTCTCTATTCTGTCTATCCAGGTAACTTATCCTGGAAGACCTGTGTCGCGTTCTCTATTCTGTCTGTCCAGGTAACTTATCCTGGAAGACCTGTGTCGCGTTCTCTATTCTGTCTATCCAGGTAACTTATCCTGGAAGACCTGTGTCGCGTTCTCTATTCTGTCTATCCAGGTAACTTATCCTGGAAGACCTGTGTCGCGTTCTCTATTCTGTCTATCCAGGTAACTTATCCTGGAAGACCTGTGTCGCGTTCTCTATTCTGTCTATCCAGGTTTGAAGCTTATCGACTGCATGTTACTCGAACCAAATATCCCTTAAAATCCAAACATTATACTACCTAATGTATGTATATACACCTCAGTGCATATACACAGATATACGCAAAACTCAGTGTATATACACTGATATATGCACCTCTCAGTGTATATACATTGATACGCACTTCTCAGTGTATATACACACAGATATACGAACCTCACTGAATATACAGTTATACGAACCTCGCTGTATATACACAGATATGCTCCTCAGTGTATTAACACTGTTAAATACATTCCTCTTGCTGTATATACATAGGCATACACTCCTCTTGCAGTATATTCGTAGAGATATACTCTTCTTTTGCTGTATATTTATAGATATACAAATCTCCTGTTGCATATTTACAGATATACGTTATTCTTGTATATTCAGGGAGATACACACTTCTGTATATACACAGATATACACTTCATTATTTGTATATTTACATATATACCTCTTATTGTATACATACTGGTACATTACTCGTGGTATAAATACTGAGAGTATACAACAGTGACCAGAGTATACAACAGTGACCAGAGTATACAACAGTGACCAGAGTATACAACAGTGACCAGAGTATACAACAGTGACCAGAGTATACAACAGTGACCAGAGTATACAACAGTGACCAGAGTATACAACAGTGACCACAGCAATGATCACAGCAAACAGCAGTCACTGTAAAAAGCAATCACAGTAAACAGTAATCACAGTAAACAGTAAACACTGTAAACAGTAATCACAGCAAACAGTAAACACTGTAAACAGTAATCACAGCAAACAGTAATCACTGTAAACAGTAATCACTGGAAAAAGCAATCACAGTAAACATTGATCACAATAAACAATCACAATAAACAATAATCACAGTAAACAATCACAATCACAGTAAAAAATAATCACAATAAACACAGTAAACAATCACAGTAAACAATAATCACAATCACAATAAACAATCACGGTAAACAATCACAGTAAACAATCACAGTAAGCAATCACAGTAAACAATCACAATTAAAGTAAACAATAATCACAGTAAACAATCACAGTAAACAACCACAGTAAACAATTACAATCACAGTAAACAATAATCACAATAAGCGATCACAGTAAACAATCACAGTAAATAATCACAGTAAACAATCACAGTAAACAATAATCACAGTAAACAATCACAGTAAACAATCACAGTAAACAATCACAGTAAACAATAATCACAGTAATCACTGTAAACAATCACAGTAAACAATCACAGTAAACAATCACAGTAAACAATAATCACAGTAAACAATCACAGTAAACAATCACTGTAAACAATCACAGTAAACAATCACAGTAAACAATCACAGTAAACAATCGCAGTAAACAATCACAGTAAACAATCACAGTAAACAATCACAGTAAATAATCACAATCACAGTAAACAATCACAATCACAGTAAACAATAATCATAGTAAACAATCACAGTAAACAATCACAGTAAACAATCACAGTGAACAATCACAGTAAACAATCACAGTAAACAATCACAGTAAACAATCACAATAAACAATCACAGTGAACAATAATCACAGTAAACAATCACAGTAAACAATCACTGTAAACAATCACAGTAAACAATCACTGTAAACAATCACAGTAAACAATCACAATAAACAATAATCACAGTAAACAATCACAGTAAACAATCACAGTAAACAATCACAGTAAACAATCACTGTAAACAATCACAGTAAACAATCACTGTAAACAATCACTGTAAACAATCACAATAAACAATAATCACAGTAAACAATCACAATAAACAATCACGTTAAACAATCACAGTGAACAATCACAGTAAACAATCACAGTAAACAATCACAGTAAACAATAATCACAGTAAACAATCACAATAAACAATCACAGTAAACAATCACAGTGAACAATAATCACAGTGAACAATAATCACAGTGAACAATAATCACAATAAACAATCACAGTAAACAATCACAGTGAACAATCACAGTAAACAATCACAGTAAACAATCACAGTAAACAATCACAGTAAACAATAATCACAGTAAACAATCACAATAAACAATCACAGTAAACAATAATCACGTTAAACAATCACAGTAAACAATCACAGTAAACAATCACAGTAAACAATAATCACAGTAAACAATCACAATAAACAATCACAGTAAACAATCACAGTGAACAATAATCACAGTGAACAATAATCACAGTGAACAATAATCACAATAAACAATCACAGTAAACAATCACAGTGAACAATCACAGTAAACAATCACAGTAAACAATCACAGTAAACAATCACAGTAAACAATAATCACAGTAAACAATCACAATAAACAATCACAGTAAACAATAATCACGTTAAACAATCACAGTAAACAATCACAGTAAACAATCACAATAAACAATCACAGTAAACAATCACAGTAAACAATATTTCTTTATATTAAGGTTTTATTAAGGTAATTGTATTAATTGTATTAATCTTCACTAAATAAATTTGCTTCCTTTATTATTCTGTCTTTATTCTATTTATCATTCTTATGAATCCTGTTATTTTTATTATCTTCTTTATCTTCATCTTCCTCATCATCATCTTCCACTTCATATTCCTCATTTTCATATTCATCTTCGGCATTTTCTTTCTCGTTCCTTCTCTCCATTCGTTATCTTATTCTCTCATTTTACCTTCATTTCCCATTCTCTTCATTTTACACTCTTTTTACTCCTTTATCTTCTAAATTTTTACTCTTCGTCTTCTTTAGCTTCTCCTCCTCCTCCTCCTCCTCCTTCTTCCATTACGTTATTCGTCTGTTTTGTCGAGATTTCGGGGACGGAGTAAGCCTCAAGGGTCCTATTGATTTTGGCTGCATGCCTGCTGCTGCTGCTGCTGCTGCTGCTGCTGCTGCTGCTGCTGCTGCTGCTGCTGCTGCTGCTGCTGCTGCTGCTGCTGCTGCTGCTGCTGCTGCTGCTGCTGCTGCTGCTGCTGCTGCTGCTGCTGCTGCTGCTGCTGCTGCTGCTGCTGCTGCTGCTGCTGCTGCTGCTGCTGCTGCTGCTGCTGCTGCTGCTGCTGCTGCTGCTGCTGCTGCTGCTGCTGCTGCTGCTGCTGCTGCTGCTGCTGCTGCTGCTGCTGCTGCTGCTGCTGCTGCTGCTGCTGCTGCTGCTGCTGCTGCTGCTGCTGCTGCTGCTGCTGCTGCTGCTGCTGCTGCTGCTGCTGCTGCTGCTGCTGCTGCTGCTGCTGCTGCTGCTGCTGCTGCTGCTGCTGCTGCTGCTGCTGCTGCTGCTGCTGCTGCTGCTGCTGCTGTCGCTACTACAAGTAGTAGTAGTATTAGAAGTAGTGAGGGTGTTGCTGTTGTTGCTACTATTGCTGTTACTACTACTAGTGAGAGTGATGCTGCTACGGCTGATTCTGATGTTGCTACTACTACTACTACTACTAGTGAGAGTGATGCTGCTACGGCTGATTCTGATGTTGCTACTACTACTACTACTACTAGTGAGAGTGATGCTGCTACGGCTGATTCTGATGTTGCTACTACTACTACTACTACTAGTGAGAGTGATGCTGCTACGGCTGATTCTGATGTTGCTACTACTACTACTACTACTAGTGAGAGTGATGCTGCTACGGCTGATTCTGATGTTGCTACTACTACTACTACTACTAGTGAGAGTGATGCTGCTACGGCTGATTCTGATGTTACTACTACTACTACTACTACTAGTGAGGGTGATGCTGCTACGGCTGATTCTGATGTTGCTACTACTACTACTACTACTAGTGAGAGTGATGCTGCTACGGCTGATTCTGATGTTGCTACTACTACTACTACTACTAGTGAGGGTGATGCTGCTACGGCTGATTCTGATGTTGCTACTACTACTACTACTACTAGTGAGGGTGATGCTGCTACGGCTGATTCTGATGTTGCTACTACTACTACTACTACTAGTGAGGGTGATGCTGCTACGGCTGATTCTGATGTTGCTACTACTACTACTACTACTACTACTACTAGTGAGGGTGATGCTGCTACGGCTGATTCTGATGTTACTACTACTACTACTACTACTAGTGAGGGTGATGCTGCTACGGCTGATTCTGATGTTGCTACTACTACTACTACTACTACTACTACTACTACTACTACTACTAGTGAGGGTGATGCTGCTACGGCTGATTCTGATGTTACTACTACTACTACTACTACTACTACTACTACTACTAGTGAGGGTGATGCTGCTACGGCTGATTCTGATGTTGCTACTACTACTACTACTACTAGTGAGGGTGATGCTGCTACGGCTGATTCTGATGTTACTACTACTACTACTACTACTACTACTACTAGTGAGGGTGATGCTGCTACGGCTGATTCTGATGTTACTACTACTACTAGTGAGGGTGATGCTGCTACTGCTGATTCTGATGTTACTACTACTACTACTACTAGTGAG
Source organism: Cherax quadricarinatus (assembly GCF_038502225.1). NCBI lineage: Eukaryota > Metazoa > Arthropoda > Malacostraca > Decapoda > Parastacidae > Cherax > Cherax quadricarinatus. Next base: position 4,595,821 of record NC_091390.1, read on the forward strand.
GGTGATGCCGCTACGGCTGATTCTGATGTTACTACTACTACTACTAGTGAGGGTGATGCCGCTACGGCTGATTCTGATGTTACTACTACTACTACTAGTGAGGGTGATGCTGCTACCGCTGATTCTGATGTTACTACTACTACTACTAGTGAGGGTGATGCTGCTACGGCTGATTCTGATGTTGCTACTACTACTACTACTACTAGTGAGGGTGATGCTGCTACGGCTGATTCTGATGTTACTACTACTACTACTACTACTACTACTACTAGTGAGGGTGATGCTGCTACGGCTGATTCTGATGTTACTACTACTACTAGTGAGGGTGATGCTGCTACTGCTGATTCTGATGTTACTACTACTACTACTACTAGTGAGGGTGATGCCGCTACGGCTGATTCTGATGTTACTACTACTACTACTAGTGAGGGTGATGCCGCTACGGCTGATTCTGATGTTACTACTACTACTACTAGTGAGGGTGATGCTGCTACCGCTGATTCTGATGTTACTACTACTACTACTAGTGAGGGTGATGCTGCTACCGCTGATTCTGATGTTACTACTACTACTACTAGTGAGGGTGATGCTGCTACCGCTGATTCTGATGTTACTACTACTACTACTAGTGAGGGTGATGCTGCTACAGCTGATTCTGATGTTACTACTACTACTACTACTACTAGTGAGGGTGATGCTGCTACGGCTGATTCTGATGTTACTACTACTACTACTACTAGTGAGGGTGATGCCGCTACGGCTGATTCTGATGTTACTACTACTACTACTAGTGAGGGTGATGCTGCTACCGCTGATTCTGATGTTACTACTACTACTACTACTAGTGAGGGTGATGCTGCTACCGCTGATTCTGATGTTACTACTACTACTACTACTACTAGTGAGGGTGATGCTGCTACCGCTGATTCTGATGTTACTACTACTACTACTAGTGAGGGTGATGCTGCTACGGCTGATTCTGATGTTACTACTACTACTACTACTAGTGAGGGTGATGCCGCTACGGCTGATTCTGATGTTACTACTACTACTACTAGTGAGGGTGATGCTGCTACCGCTGATTCTGATGTTACTACTACTACTACTAGTGAGGGTGATGCTGCTACCGCTGATTCTGATGTTGCTACTACTACTACTACTACTACTACTACTACTAGTAGTAGTAGTAGTGAGGGTGATGCTGCTACGGCTGATTCTGATACTGCTGCTATTATTACTACTGCTAGTGAAGATGGTGCTAGCGAGTGATGCTGATGATAGTGAGCTGTGTTACTGCTGCTGTTGCTAGTGATTGCGCTCGTAATGGCAGCGCTGCTCCTGCTGTTAGTGATGCTGCTATGTTGCTGCTATGTTGCTGCTATGTTGCTGCTATGTTGCTGCTATGTTGCTGCTATGTTGCTGCTATGTTGCTGCTATGTTGCTGCTATGTTGCTGCTATGTTGCTGCTAGTATTCATGATGGCTTTGGTGCTGCTATTGCTGTTATTACAATTAATCCTGCTGCATCTACTACTGCTGCTAGCGCTGCTGCTGCTGTTGTTGTCGCTGCTGCTGCTGCTGTTGTTGTCGCTGCTGCTGCTGCTGTTGTTGTCGCTGCTGCTGCTGCTGTTGTTGTCGCTGCTGCTGCTGCTGTTGTTGTCGCTGCTGCTGCTGCTGTTGTTGTCGCTGCTGCTGCTGTTGTCGCTGCTGCTGCTGTCACTACTGCTGCTGCTGTCACTGCTGCTGCTGTTGCTGCAACTGCTGCTGCTGTTGCTGTCACTGCTGCTGCTGTTGTCACTGCTGTTGCTGTCACTGCTGCTGCTGTTGCTGTCACTGTTGTTGCTGTCACTGCTGCTGCTGTTGCTGTCACTGCTGCTGCTGTTGCTGTCACTGCTGCTGCTGTTGTCACTGCTGTTGTTGTCACTACTGCTGCTGTTGCTGTCACTGTTGTTGCTGTCACTGCTGCTGCTGTTGCTGTCACTGCTGCTGCTGTTGCTGCCACTGCTGCTGCTGTCACTGCTGTTGCTGCCACTACTGCTGCTGTCACTGCTGCTGCAACTGCTGCTGCTCTCACTGCTGCTGCTGCTGCCACTGCTGCTGCTGTTGCTGTCACTGCTGCTGCTTTTGCTGTCACTGCTGCTGCTGTTGCTGCAACTGCTGCTGCTGTCACTGCTGCTGCTGTTGCTGCCACTGCTGCTGCTGTCACTGCTGCTGCTGCCACTGCTGCTGCTGTTGCTTTAACTGCAGCTGCTGTTGCTGTCACTGCTGCTGCTGTTGCTGCCACTGCTGTTGTCACTGCTGCTGCTGTTGCTGTCACTGCTGTTGTTGTCACTGCTGCTGCTGTCACAGCTGCTGTTGCTGTCACTGCTGCTGCTGTTGCTGCCACTGCTGCTGCTGTCACTCCTGCTGCTGTTGCTGTCACTCCTGCTGCTGTTGCTGTCACAGCTGCTGTTGCTGTCACTCCTGCTGCTGTTGCTGCTGTCACTCCTGCTGTTGCTGTCACTCCTGCTGCTGTTGCTGTCACTCCTGCTGCTGTTGCTGTCGCTCCTGCTGCTGTTGCTGTCGCTTCTGCTGCTGTTGCTGTCACAGCTGCTGTTGCTGTCACTCCTGCTGCTGTTGCTGCTGTCACTCCTGCTGTTGCTGTCACTCCTGCTGCTGTTGCTGTCACTCCTGCTGCTGTTGCTGTCGCAGCTGCTGTTGCTGTCACTCCTGCTGCTGTCACAGCTGTTGCTGCCACTCCTGCTGTTGTCACAGCTGCTGTTGCTGTCACAGCTGCTGTTGCTGTCACAGCTGCTGTTGCTGCCACTCCTGCTGCTGTTGCTGTCAAAGCTGCTGTTGCCGTCACTCCTGCTGCTGTTGCTGTCACTGCTGCTGCTGTTGCTGTCACTGCTGCTGCTGTTGCTGTCACTGCTGCTGCTGTTGCTGTCACTCCTGCTGCTGTTGCTGTCACTCCTGCTGTTGCTGTCACAGCTGCTGTTGCTGCCACTCCTGCTGCTGTTGCTGTCATTCCTGCTGCTGTTGCTGTCACAGCTGCTGCTGTTGCTGTCACAGCTGCTGCTGTTGCTGTCACTGCCGCTGCTGTCACTGCTGCTGCTGTTGCTGTCAAAGCTGCTGTTGCCGTCACTCCTGCTGCTGTTGCTGTCACTCCTGCTGCTGTTGCTGCCACTCCTGCTGCTGTTGCTGTCACAGCTGCTGCTGTTGCTGTCACAGCTGCTGCTGTTGCTGTCACTGCCGCTGCTGTCACTGCTGCTGCTGTTGCTGTCAAAGCTGCTGTTGCCGTCACTCCTGCTGCTGTTGCTGTCACTCCTGCTGCTGTTGCTGCCACTCCTGCTTCTGTTGCTGTCACTCCTGCTGCTGTTGCTATCACTCCTGCTGCTGTTGCTGTCACAGCTGCTGCTGTTGCTGTCACAGCTGCTGCTGTTGCTGTCCCAGCTGCTGCTGTTGCTGTCACTGCCGCTGCTGTCACTGCTGCTGCTGTCAGAGCTGCTGTTGCTGTCACTGCCGCTGCTGTCACTGCTGCTGCTGTTGCTGTCACAGCTGCTGCTGTTGCTGTCACAGCTGCTGCTGTTGCTGTCACAGCTGCTGCTGTTGCTGTCACAGCTGCTGCTGTTGCTGTCACAGCTGCTGTTGCTGCCACTCCTGCTGCTGTTGCTGTCACAGCTGCTGTTGCTGCCACTCCTGCTGCTGTTGCTGTCACTCCTGCTGTTGCTGTCACTCCTGCTGCTGTTGCTGTCACTCCTGCTGCTGTTGCTGTCACTCCTGCTGCTGTTGCTGTCACAGCTGCTGCTGTTGCTGTCACTGCCGCTGCTGTCACTCCTGCTGTTGCTGTCACTGCTGCTGCTGTTGCTGTCACTCTTGCTGCTGTTGCTGTCACAGCTGCTGCTGTTGCTGTCACTGCCGCTGCTGTCACTGCTGCTGTTGCTGTCACTGCCGCTGCTGTCACTCCTGCTGCTGTTGCTGTCACTCCTGTTGCTGTCACAGCTGCTGCTGTTGCTGTCACAGCTGCTGCTGTTGCTGTCACAGCTGCTGCTGTTGCTGTCACAGCTGCTGCTGTTGTCACTGCCGCTGCTGTCACTGCTGCTGCTGTTGCTGTCACAGCTGCTATTGCTCCTGATTATCACAAACTGCTTTCAACAGTACAGCAGAGATACGAGTTATTGTACAGATTCTACTGAGGTAACGTTTCGCTCTATACAGAGCTTTATCAAGTCATAGTTTCACTCTTTGTAGAGCCGACAAAATCACGTTTCGTTACCAATTTACATATCGCTCTATATAGAGCATTAACAAGTTACAACGCTACCTGTGTATAAGATGCTGCTGCTGCTGCTGGCGCAAGCAGCGCTGCGCTGCTGCTGCTGCTAACGCTGCTGCTGGCAGCTTGGCTGGCTGGCTGCGCTGCTGCTGGCTGCTGCTGCTGCTGCATGCTGCTGCTGCGTAAGCGCGGCAGCGCTAGCAGCGCTGCTGCGCAGCTGCTAACTGCTGCTGCTGCTCAGCTGCGGCAGCAGCTGCGAGCTGCTGCGGCCAAGCGCTGCGAGCTGCAGCGCGCTGCTGCGCGGCTGCTGCTGCTGCGCGCAAGCAAGCGCGCGGCGACGGCGCTCGCTGCTGCTGCGGCAGCTGGCTGCGGCGGCTGCTGCTGCTGTAACGGCTAGCAGGCTGGCGGCTGCGGCGGCAACGCTGCGGCGGCGGCAGCAGGCGCGCTGGCGGCGGCGCGGCTGCAGCGGCGCGGCTGCGCTGCAAGGCGGCGCAGCGGTAACGCAACTTGCTGGCGGCAGCGGCGGCAAGCTGCGCTAGCGGCAACGGCGGCGGCGCAGCGGACATCCAGCAAGCATGCGTTATTTTGTTAGGAGCGAGAGGAATCAAGTGGTTTTTAGGACTTGACGTGCTGTTGGAGTGCTAGCAGGATAACAGTTTTGAAGGGATTCAGGGAAACCGGCTAGCTGGACTCGAGTCCTGGAGTTGGAAAGTACAGTGACTGCACTCTGAAGACAGGGTGTTAATGTTGGAGTTTTTGTTGTGTTGGTGCTCCTCTGGCAAGGCAGTGATGGAGTGAATGATGGTTGCTGTGTTTCTTCGATTTTAGTATTATATTTCCAACATTTATTTAGTAATAGTAAATACGTTTGTTACAGTGGGAAGGAGAGGTAGAGGAGGAGTAGGAGAAGTAGGAAGAGGAAGGGAAGGAGGAGAAATAGGAAGAGAAAGGGAAGGAGGAGGAGAAAGAGAAATGGAAGGAGGAGGAGGAGAAGTAGAAAGAGAAAGGGAAGGAGGAGAAATAGGAAGAGAAAGGGAAGGAGGAGGAGAAAGAGAAATGGAAGGAGGAGGAGGAGAAGTAGAAAGAGAAAGGGAAGGAGAAGTAGAAAGAGGAAGGGAAGGAGAAGTAGAAAGAGGAAGGGAAGGAGAAGTAGGAAGAGGAAGGGAAGGAAGAGACAGTAAAGAAACTGGGAGACAAAAATATGGAGGTGGATAATTAGGAGGAAACCAGGAGATGAGGAATGAGAAGAAAGATGAGAGAGGCAGGAGAAATAAATGTTAAATGTGGAAGAGACGGCGAGAGAATAATTGTAAGTGAAGAAAGAACTCAGAAGTAAAAAAGAGGAGGGAAGGAAGGAAGGAAGAAGAGGAGGAGGAGGAGGAGGGGGAAGAGAGAAGGAAGAAACGGGTGATACTAACCACAAAAGGAAAAATGAGGTTGTTAACTTTAAGTTAAAATGTAATTAACATCAGTAATAAAACAGAACCACAACAGAACTACGAGAGTTACAACAACAGAACTACGAGTTACAACAACAGAACTACGAGAGTTACAACAACAGAACTACGAGAGAACCACAACAGAACTACGAGAGTTACAACAACAGAACTACGAGAGTTACAACAACAGAACTACGAGAGTTACAACAACAGAACTACGAGAGTTACAACAACAGAACTACGAGAGTTACAACAACAGAACTACGAGAGAACCACAACAGAACTACGAGAGAACCACAACAGAACTACGAGAGTTACAACAGAACTACGAGAGTTACAACAGAACTACGAGAGTTACAACAACAGAACTACGAGAGTTACAACAACAGAACTACGAGAGAACCACAACAGAACTACGAGAGATACAACAGAACTACGAGAGTTACAACAACAGAACTACGAGAGTTACAACAACAGAACTACGAGAGTTACAACAACAGAACTACGAGAGTTACAACAACAGAACTACGAGAGAACCACAACAACAGAACTACGAGTTACAACAACAGTACTACGAGTTACGACAACAGAACTACGAGTTACAACAACAGAACTACGAGAGAATTACAACAGAACTACGAGTTACAACAACAGAACTACGAGAGAGTTACAACAACAGAACTACGCGAGAGTTACAACAACAGAACTACGCGAGAGTTACAACAGAACTACGAGTTACAACAACAGAACTACGAGAGAGTTACAACAACAGAACTACGAGAGAGTTACAACAATAGAACTACGAGAGAACCACAACAGAACCACCTCCCCACAAGATAACAGAACCACAACAGAACCACCTCCCCACAAGATAACAGAACCACAACAGAACCACCTCCCCACAAGATAACAGAACCACAACAGAACCACATCCCCACAAGATAACAGAACCACAACAGAACCACATCCCCATAAGATAACAGAACCACAACAGAACCACCTCCCCACAAGATAACAGAACCACAACAGAACCACCTCCCCACAAGATAACAGAACCACAACAGAACCACATCCCCACAAGATAACAGAACCACAACAGAACCACATCCCCACAAGATAACAGAACCACAACAGAACCACCTCCCCACAAGATAACAGAACCACAACAGAACCACATCCCCACAAGATAACAGAACCACAACAGAACCACATCCCCACAAGATAACCGAACCACAACAGAACCACAACAGAACCACAACAGAACCACAACATATCTTAAATATATTACACAAATACAACATAAATTACAAAGATAAAGATCAACGAGAAACTCCATTAAAAAAAAATGCTATTAAAAATGAACGACACACAGACACACACGTGTGTGTGTGTGTGTGTGTGTGTGTGTGTGTGTGTGTGTGTGTGTGTGTGTGTGTGTGTGTGTGTGTGTGTGTGTGTGTATCAACAGTGAGACAGGAGGCTGAGGAGAGGTTGTACCCAAGGGTAACAGGAATAATGAAAAAGCCAGGATGAGCCCATGGTTCACCCAAAGGTGCAGGAAGGCAAAAACCAAGTGTGCTAGGGAATGGAAGAAATATAGAAGGCAAAGGACCCAGGAGAATAAGGAGAGCAGTCGTAGAGCCAGAAATGAATATGCACAGATAAGAAGGGAGGCCAAAAGACAGTATGAAAATGACATAGCAGCGAAAGCCAAATCTGACCCGAAAATGTTGTACAGCCACATCAGGAGGAAAACAACACTCAAGGACCAGGTAATCAGGCTAAGGAAGGAAGGAGGAGAGACAACAAGAAATGACCGTGAAGTATGTGAGGAACTCAACAAGAGATTCAAACAAGTGTTCACAGAGGAGACAGAAGGGACTCCAGAAAGACGGAGAGGTGGGGTACACTACCAAGTGCTGGACACAGTGCACACAACCGAGGAAGAAGTGAAGAGGCTTCTGAGTGAGCTAGATACCTCAAAGGCAATGGGGCCAGATAACATCTCCCCATGGGTATTGAGAGAGGGAGCAGAGGCGCTATGTGTACCCCTAACAACAATCATCACATCTATCGAAACAGGGCGACTCAGTTATGAAAGCCATCAAATGTAGACCCAGTTTTTAGAAAATGAGACAGACACGAATTATTAAACTACAGACCAGTGTCACTTACATGTATAGTATGCAAAATCATGGAGAAGATTATCAGGAGAAGAGTGGTGGAACACCTAGAAAGGAATGATCTCATCAACAGCAGCCAACATGGTTTCAGGGATGGGAAATCTTGTGTCACAAACCTACTGGAGTTCTATGACATGGTGACAGCAGTAAGACAAGAGAGAGAGGGGTGGGTCGATTGCATTTTCTTGGACTGTATGAAGGCTTTTGGCATAGTTCCACACAAGAGATTAGTGCATAAGCTCGAGGATCAGGCAGGTATAACAGGGAAGGCACTGCAATGGATCGGGGAATACCTGTAGGGAAGACATCAGAGTCGTGGTACGAGACGAAGTGTCAGAGTGGGTACCTGTGACGAGCGGAGTTCCACAGGGGTCCGTCCTAGGACCGGTGCTGTTTCTGGTATTTGTGAACGACATGACGGATGAAATAGACTCCAACGTGTCCCTGTTTGCAGATGACTTGAAGTTGATGAGAGAAATTCAATTAGTCGAGGACAAGGCAGAACTACAGAGAGATCATGACAGGCTGCAAGCCTGGTCCAGAAACTGGTTCCTGGGGTTCAACCCCACCACGTGCAATGTCATGAAGATGAGAGAAGAGCAAAGAAGACCGCAGACGGAGTACAGTCTTGCGGGCCAGAGACTACAAACCTCACTCAAGGAAAAGGATCTTAGGGTGAGTATAACACCTAACACATCTCCTGAGGCGCACATTAACCAAATAACTGCTGCAGCATATGGGCGCCTAGCAAACCTCAGAACAGCATTCCGACATCTTAATAAGGAATCGTTCTGGACCCTGTACACCGTGTACGTTAGGCCCATATTGGAGTATGAGTTTGGAACCCACACCTAGCCAAGCACATACGGAAATTAGAGAAAGTGCAAAGGTTTGCAACAAGACTAGTCCCGGAGGTAATGGGCATGTCCTATGAGGAGAGGTTAAGGGAACTCGACCTGACGACACTGGAGGACAGGAGAGATAGGGAAGATATGATAACGACATATAAAATACTGAGAGGAATTGGCAAGGTGGACAGAGACAGGATGTTCCAGAGATGAGACATAGCAACAAGGGGACACAGTTGGAAGTTGAAGACTCAGAGGGATGTTAGGAAGTATTTCTTCACAGTTGTCAGAAAGTGGAATAGTCTGGGAAGTGATGTAGTTGAGGCAGGATCCATACATAGCTTTAAGAAGAGGTATGATAAAGCTCATGCAGCAGGAAGTGACCTAGTAGCGACCAGTGAAGAGGCGGGGCCAGGAGCTGTGAATTGACCACAACCAAGTGCGCACACACACATCTTTCCGAGTGTCAAGACTTGTCCTTATAAAGAATTAACGGAAGTGTAATGCTGAAGTATCCAGCGCCTGGAGTGCGAGTGTGGATACAACAATATTGGTTGTTCCAGTCAGAGGAAGGGACGGGTGAAGAGGATGAGGAAGAGAGATCTGCATGTGTCATCCCCC